>NW_015662954.1:1510115-1514664 GCF_001515625.1 Sinocyclocheilus rhinocerous
TTTTAAAATTCTGGCAGTTTAATGCCTACAAAAACAGCTGGTAGGGACTACAACAAGTTACTTCCCGGGTTTGTGACATCACAAACCCAGACATTTACATAAACCCTGCCCCTGGGAACATGCAACAAAGGGGGCGAGGCTATGGTGCAATGCTTTAGAGAAGAAGAAGAGATGTAGCCATGCTCAAAACTAGGGGTGCATGAAAAAATCTATTCATTTATGCATCACAGTTCTGTCTTCTAACGATTCTAATGGATTCACAAGTTTCAAAATCAATGTTCTAAAGCAGCGGTTCTTAATCCTGTTCCTTGCGTCCCCCTGCTCTGCACACGCTCTGCTCTGCATCTCTCTCTCTCTCATTCAGCTCGACAGCTCAGCTCCAACAATGAACTGTTCGAATTATACACTTGTATGTGTTATAGACAGACATTTTTCACATAGCTATGAGAAGTGTTAAACATGGACGAGTGTGCGGTTGCCGTGCTGTATTAAAGCGTTAATCAGGATAAAACCGTATATTAAAAGCTAACATAAGCAGTAGCATTTACAAATAACAGCGTATCTAAAAGTATGAAACAACAACAAACAAAAAACATACCATTAAGAGCCGTGTGCTTGCACAGGTTCTGTGCAATCCTCTTCACTAATATCCTCTCCGTCTCATTCGGTCTCAAATTGATAATCAATATTGACGATGCAGCGACGCCATTGTTTACAATACAACCGGAGCACATGCCACTGAGCTGAGGGGCGTGACGTTTAAACGCACACTAGGCGGTTTAGCGAATCACAACACACTGGGCCAGCTAACCAATCTGAGCCCATTGCGTATTTCTGAGGGAGGGGCTTCATAAAAACAAGAAATCATCAGCGTGTTTATAGAAGGGACAGAGCAGTGTAGAATAAAGGCAAATTATGTGAAAAAAAGAATGCGTTTTTTTTTTTTTAAATGAAGCATTAACACACGTTAGACTGCACCCAATAAACACAATCAAGCCTAGAAAAAAAAACAGTCAACCACCCCTTTAAGTGGCCCACATCTGCATGCTATCAGAATCAGGAAGGTTTTTTTTTTTTTGTAATGAAGCTTCCAGTGCACACACATAATTCTCCTGCAGTCCACAATCATCTCCACTGTTTTGAGCATGTTAAGCTCCAGGTTGTTATGACTGCACCAGACAGCTAGCTACTCAACCTCATGTCTGTATGAAGACTCATCACCATCCTGGGTGAGGCCGATGACTGGTGTCATCTGCAAACTTCAGGAGCTTGACAGAGGGGTCTTTAGAGGTGCAATCATTCATGTACAGGGAGAAGAGCAGTGGGGAGAGAAAGCAACCTCGAGGAGCACCAGTGCTGATGGTGAGGGCAGTCTCACTAGCTGCTGCCTGTCTATAAGGAAGCTGGTGATCCACAGATTGGGGTGAGCACGGAGAGATGGGTCAGTTTGGCTGAGTGAAGAAAAGGCATGATGGTATTAAGCCAAACAGAAGTCCACAGACAGGATCCTTGCATAAGTCCTTGGTTTGTCCAGATGTTGCAGGATGTAATGCAGTCCCATGTTTATAGCTTCATCCATGGACCTGTGCGCGCAGTAAGTAAACCGAAGGGGATCCAGCAAGGGCCATGTAATGTCTTTTTAGGCAGGCTAAGACCAGTGTCTGAAACTTCATGGTCAAGACATTAGAGGTCTGTGGTCATTAAGTCTGGTGTTTTTTTTTTTTTGGTTTGTTTGAAGATGGGGGCCAGTTGTTCAGCACAGACTGCGCCAGTCTTCTTGTGCTTGAATGGTTTAAAGTCATATTAAAATGCGCACAAACTAATCGATAAGAGGAATCGGAATTTTAATTGTATAAAAAAGTAGACGATTCCTGACCTTAAGCATCCTACTCCTAGATTTTGGATTTTCAAGCCTAGGTATGGGTTAACATGTTAAATAAAATGTTTATTTTTCGTTCTACTGAAAATGTGCCTGGATTCCATGTTGCGACAGAAAATACATTTTATAAAATTCTATGCTGTGATACAAGCTATGTCAATTTGCTTTGCATTGCAATTGTGTGTTTGTCTTCCATGTTTCATCAGTCAAAGCATCTCTATCTGCATGCTGTTCAGCTGTCTCACCTGTTCAGAGTCTCACCTGTGAAACAGACATTACAGCACATGAGAGATTACATGAAATGTATCTGGGCCAGTTTGGGCAAAGATATGGCACGGTAAGCACTGGCTAATGTGGCTGTGAGCCTAAAGTGGCCCTTATATGATGCCGCAAATGTGGCACAGTTGCCTAAAATGTATCTGGGCCAGTTTTGGCAAACATATGGCACAGTTGGATTTTCAAGCCTAGGTATGGGTTAATATGTTAAATAAAATGTTTATTTTTCGTTCTACTGAAAATGTGCCTGGATTCCATGTTGCTTCTCATCACAGTGAGACAGAAAATACATTTTATAAAATTCTATGCTGTGATACAAGCTATGTCAATTTGCGTTGCATTGCAATTGTGTGTTTGTCTTCCATGTTTCATCAGTCAAAGCATCTCTATCTGCATGCTGTTCAGCTGTCTCACCTGTTCAGAGTCTCACCTGTGAAACAGACATTACAGCACATGAGAGATTACATGAAATGTATCTGGGCCAGTTTGGGCAAAGATATGGCACGGTAAGCACTGGCTAATGTGGCTGTGAGCCTAAAGTGGCCCTTATATGATGCCGCAAATGTGGCACAGTTGCCTAAAATGTATCTGGGCCAGTTTTGGCAAACATATGGCACAGAAAGCACTGGTTAATGTGGCTGTGAGCCTAAAGTGGCCCGCATATAAAATGACAAATATTGCCCAAATAATAAATTACAATTTGGGCCACTTTTGGCAAATATGCAGCACAGTTAGCATTGGCTAATCAGTGTGTAAGCCTAACTTGTACCACATTTGACATGGCAAATATGCCCCATATATTATAAACGTATTATTATTATAAACACTTCTGGTTTGGATGTAGCACTTGACACTGGCTAATTGAAATGGAAGTTTGAAATTGTAAGTATGGCCTAATAGAATTTGGCTACTTTTAGTAGGATGCAACACAGTTAACTGATGTAGGGTGATCTGGATACGAGTCTTAAAAAGGCTACATATGCAGCAATTTATTTTTTGAGACATGCTTTTAATTGCAGGTTTTTTTTATGTGTACTGTGCAGCATAAAAACAGAAGTGCACTATAATGATATCTCTTACTGTCACGGTCTCTGTTAATTTGGACTTTGTTTTCCTTTTACACCGTTTCCCTTGTTGTGTTGTACTATTCTGTTCTGTGGCCTGTAGCACGAAGCCGGTTTCAGTTTTTACCCAGGTAAGTTAACGTTTAGTTTGAGCAAACTCTTGAGTTTTCGGGCTCAAGAAGGTGGGTTGGTTTTGAGTGGGTTTTGATACCATGGTAACTTACGCTACATGGCTACGCTGCTCCGGAGCAGGTTTTTATCTGGTTTAGAGATCGCAAACCCAAACTGGACCAATCAGCTGTGAGCAAAGTGACATATATCTGGCTATCTATATCCCCCTGCTCCAGCAGGAGGAGGATGAATTCGGGGCGAAGGAGCGGATCCATAGGGCACACAACGGAAACAAAAAAATGAGTAAAAAGAGAAACAAAATGGAGGGTACAAACAGACGTAACTGTATCGTTCGGGTCTTCTGTCACACTTCACTCGGGGAGCAAGGAACGAGGAAACGAGGAGTACTTGAATAACACAGTCTTTCATAATACTAGGGCTTTTAAAGGCAGGATAATTGGGGAGGAACGAGACACACCTGGAATCAAATTAACACAATCAACACGAGGAAGAAACTGGGTCACAGTGGCAAAAACACACAGAATTGTCCATAATCCTGACACTTACATTGATGGGTGGAGTTAGTCTAAATAGCTTCTACCAACAAGGTGGCCTATTTGCACTTAGTGAAATAACACTGTTTTTTAATGACCTGCCTGATGGTTGTGCACTGTCAGATGTATGCTGACAATAGTTATATACTTGCATGCTAAATGTAAAAAGCAAGCTGCAGAAGAATTACCAGCATTAATGGCTAAAATTACTAATTGGTTAAAACATTTTTTTTTTTTACCCCCAAAGTCTGCAAATAGAGATCCGGACACAGAGGTGACAGTAGTAGGTAGAAGGTTAGCTGTAGTTCATGAGTATCAATATTCAAGTATAATACATGATTAACAACTCACATTAAATAAATAAGTTAAAAAAGTTCACTGAATGTGAAAACAGTGAGCTACTGTTGGCTAAAGGGTTAGTTCACCCAAAAATGAAAATTAGCCCATAAATTACTCACCCTCAATGCATCCTAGGTGTATATGACTTTCTTCTTTCAGACGAATCCAGTCGGAGTTATATAAAAAATTGTCTTCGATCTTTCAAGCTGTTTAATGCCAGTCAGCGGGTGTTGCATTGCTTCAGTCCAAAAGAAGTGAAATAAAAAGCATCCATCCATAAAAAAAAAAGTGTCTCACATGGCTCTGGGGGGTGAACAAAGGCCTCC
>NW_015662954.1:1514745-1520695 GCF_001515625.1 Sinocyclocheilus rhinocerous
TGTGAGACACTTTTTTTATGGATGGGCGCTTTTTATTTCAATTCTTTGGACTGAAGTAATGCAACACCCGCTGAGTGGCATTAAACAGCTTGAAAGATCAAAGACAATTTTTTATATAACTCCGACTGGATTCATCTGAAAGAAGAAAGTCATATACACCTAGGATTAATTGAGGGTGAGTAATTTAATGGCTAATTTTCATTTTTGGGTGAACTAATCTTTTAAGGGTCGGTCACGTCAGTGTAAATTACCTATAGCAGGGATAGGCAATGCCTTGAGTGCCGCTGTTCTGTAGAGTTTAGCTCCAACCCTAATTAAACACACCTGAACAAGCTAATCAATGTCTTCAGGATTACTACTCCAGGAACGACATTGCCTATTCCTGACCTATAGTTTACCAACAGGGTAGCAATGTCTGAAGCACAGCTCACACAGAAGTCTCTTTCAAACTAAACTGCTTTCTTTTTTGGTGAATTTGTGTGTGGATATCTTTTGCCCTCACTTGAAATTCATGATCGCAGATTCCTACTGAATTTGGAATAGGTTTATGATGTCTTTCTCACCTCTGAGGTCTTTCCTTCTGTTCACAAACTGTCAAAGATTACATATCTGAAATGCAAGATAAATTATTAAATTTCATGCCAAAAGATTTCCTTATCTATCAAAGCAGAAGAAGTGTATGTCATTTGGAACAAGTTTGTCACCTCTGAAATTCCCTCAATTCACCATTAGAGGTTTTTTATCTATATGATCTATAATTAAAGGAATATTGCAGGTTCAGGTTGAAGTTGAGCTCAGTCAACAGCATAAGTTTGATCATAAAAAAAGCCATTCACAAATTAACAAAATTAATTTCCAAATTAAACAAATCAATACAAAAAGCCATTTTCATATGACAGCAAAAGCTA
The DNA here is from genome assembly GCF_001515625.1 of Sinocyclocheilus rhinocerous. Lineage (NCBI taxonomy): Eukaryota > Metazoa > Chordata > Actinopteri > Cypriniformes > Cyprinidae > Sinocyclocheilus > Sinocyclocheilus rhinocerous. Next base: position 1,515,654 of record NW_015662954.1, read on the forward strand.
CATACACACATGCATCTCTTAGATTTCGTGGTTTCATATAAAGTTCATGCAGATGACAAGCAACACAAATAATATGTTCTTACTATCTGTGTTACTGACACCACAAGCTGAGAAAAAAAAAAGACTACCAGGCAGCTCAATGTCTCCACCCATCCTTATATTTATATAGTGTTCGTCAGTAAGAGCCTACTGATTGTCTTCATGATGACCATCATCTCTCTGCTCCTGCTGGCCTATCTGCTGCCACACCTGACCTTCACTGGTGAGACTGACTATATAACAGCATATTATATTAATTGGTATCTGCTGAATAAGCTGACTGACAGCAGTCTCTCTCTTTCAGCTCATGTGGATGTTGGTATAGTGAACGGCACAGAAGCAAAACCTCATTCCAGACCTTTCATGGTTTCACTTCAGAAGAACTGGCGACATATCTGTGGTGGATTCCTCATTTCTGATAGATTTGTTATGACCGCTGCACATTGCTGGAAGTAAGACTTCAATTTAGTCTGAAATGCAATTATGAGTTAAAATCATAATATCATAATTAAAAGACTTGTATAATGATGGTATTGTTCATTATACTAATAAGACTTTCTTACACAGAAATGAGAAACTAACAGCTGTGGTTGGTGCACATGACCTAAGACAGAATAAAGGGTCTGTCCGCATTGGTGTGAAGTCCTACCACATGCATCCAAAGTTCAACATGCACACTTTGCAGAACGACATTATGCTTTTGAGGGTAACAGTAGTTCAAATAACTGTTATTAAACGATTAGTCAGACTGTCTTTTAATGATGATAATGTTTTTGTATTACAGCTAGAGAAAGAAGTCGAACAAAACAAGAATGTAATGAAGATTTCCATACCAAAAAATGAGAGAGACATTAAAGCTGATTCTGTTTGCCGTGTTGCCGGCTGGGGAAGACTGAGTTTTAAAGGGAAAAAGAGTTTTCGTCTCATGGAAGCAGATGTGAAGATCATGAATAACACTGAATGCAAAAATAAATGGAAAGACAACTTCTCAGTTTCACAGATGATGTGTGTCCACGGCAATGGAGGAAGCTGCAGTGTATGTAAAAATGTTATTGAATTGAGACAATCATTAGTGAGAAGTACTGTATCATTTCAGTCATGTGTTGATCTGTGTTCCTTCACAGGAGGATGGAGGAGGTCCTTTGGTTTGTAAAGACACTGCAGTCGGTGTCACTTCCTTTGGTGACCCAAAAATCTGCAATAGTCACGAACGACCTGAAGTTTATATAAAGATTTCTGCATATATTCCATGGATCTGCTCCATTATTGCAAATGTTGAGTGATTTTTGCAATAAAACAGAATGAAGAATTTGTTTAAATTTTCAATAAACAAACTATGTGTCACGCATCAATTGTAAGTGGTGCTTATTATTGCAGCACTATAAAATAATAGTAGTCTACTGATAAGGATTCAAGTAACTAAAATGATATCCGCCACAATAGTATTGAAGCCAAATTCTTGATAATGATAAAGCTGAATGTCAAGAGTGGAAACTGAAGTGAAATGTCTAAACTTATCAATGCTCTCCTTTCTACAGTGTTCATAAAATGTGTTTGGAGACTTTCTGACACTGAAGTGTTTAAAACTGAATGAATGTCATTGTATTAGATGCAGAATATCACACCAAGTAGCATTTGCAATGACACTAGGCCTAACATTTCTACACAAGAAAGTGTCCAAACATATTTGTCTTTCTTTTGGACAGTATATCTATATTATTGTAACTGAAAATTTGTGTTTTTGTGTGTTTTTGTGCTCAAATAAATAAATAAATAACCAAATTAGGCAAGCAAGCATGACAGCCTCTTGGTTTGGTATTTTGTAACATAATGCAAAGACATTAATACACATTTTTTAACTGGGTCACTGAATGTGAAAACAGCTACAGTTGGTAAAGGGGCAGTCATGTCAGTGACATTTTGTGGGCAAAAACATCCATTGTCTATTACTGTTACGCTTGGTGAAATTAAAATATATATATTAGGGTTGACCCCGAATAGTCAAAGATTCGATGCTTTGATAAGATGAGCCTGATTCAACTACCAATCTCACAGTCGAATATTTGCAGGTGTTACTAAACGAGGATCATGCCATTTTGGCTATACAGGGGAGCTCAATGTCGGATTTCAACTACCGTTTTTCTCCCAATAAGTTAATATACAGCCTATTATGATAATGCTGTAAATAAGAATGTTAAAAGAAAGAAGCTTTTGATAAATATTTTTAACGTGCATGAATATATATAACCACCCCGTGACAGATTTAAAGGGCACCTATTATGCCCCTTTTTACAATATGTAATATTGCTATTGGGTGTCCCCAGAATGTGTCTATGAAGTTTCACAGACACATTCAGCACAGTGCATATAAGAGGGAAATGTTTGTTTCACAGTTAATTGACAAATACAGTGATGTGTTCAGCTTGCCTGTGGAATCTCTGCCTGGTGAGGTCCATTTTGAGCTGGATCCCAATGTTTCACCAGTACAGTGTGCCCTCCAGAATGTTCCTATGAAAGCAGCTATCAAAGCCCAACTGAATGCTGCGTATCAGGCAGAGTCTCTTGCAACTTGTTACAGAGGGAGCAAAATCAGACGCGCTCGTTTTTTCAGACGCTTGCAGAAAAAGGCTTACCAAAACAAAGTTACTGGGTTAATCTTTTTCACGTTTCCTTGGTTGGTAGATGCACCGGGGACCTGATTATAGCACTTAAAACCTGGAAAAGTCTAATTTTCATGATATGTCACCTTTAAAATTCTGGCAGTTTAGTGCCTACAAAAACGGCTTGTAGGGACTACAACGAGTTACTTCCCGGGTTTGTGACGTCACAAACCCTGATAACCCCGCCCCTGGGAACATGCAACAAAGGGGGCGTGGCCATGTTGCGCTGCTTAAGAGAAGAGGAAGAGTTGTTGCCATGCCGTTAAAACTAGGGGGTGCACGAAAAAATCTACTGATATATGAATCGCGATTCTAACGATTCTAATGGATTCACAAGTTTCAAAATCAATGTTCTAAAGTAGCGGTTCTTAATCCTGTTCCTCGCGTCCCGCTGCTCTGCATCTCTCTCTCTCTCTCATTCAGATCATCAGCTCGTCACTGTGCCATCAATGAACTGTGTTCCAATTATATATTTTAAGTGTATAGACAGACAGATATTTTTCACATAGCTATGAGAAGCGTTAAACATCAGGCTAGTAATACCATCTAATTAATATTACGGCTTATTTGTTGCATTATATTTCTTTTTCCGTGTTTTTACAGTATTGCGCGTTATAACCAATCACACACGATTATGCTGAGCTTGTGAATGCAATGGCCAATCAGAGGCGTTCAGATGAGTCATCGCTGAAACAGCGAAGTTCCGTTGTTCAGCATATGCTGACTGAATTCTGACTCGCGAATTCTCTCATCATAAATCATACAGTGTAGATTCACTGATTTTAATGGGAGTGTTTTTAAAGCAAATTCAGTCATATGTAAAAATCGACGCATTTCAGAAAGGCGGGGCATAGAGGATAAACAATGTACAGTATGTGGAAAATGTGTTTTTTGAACCTTAAACCGCATAAACACATTTCATTACACCAAATACAGAATATAATTTTCTTTTTTTTTCATATGCAATGTCATATGACCCCTTTAAATGCTTAGTCAGGGGGCAAATTATACAGCAGCCTTTATGGAGTCATAGAATGAGAGAAAAAAACACTTCAGACTTCAGCACTACTTCCAATTTAACACACTTTATACCAGTTAAGTATAGGCTACTAAAAGTACAATTGCAGGGTATTTTTATTAAGTACATAAATATGTAAATTTATTTGTAGTATACATTTTAGTATATTTATTTTTCACTAGGGTATAGCCAAGATTTAAAAAAAGACTTTAAACGTATTATTTCATGTTAACTACTGTGTAGCGCACAACCGGGGTGCCGTCTGTCGAGAGCAGGGGTGCCGTGTAAAAAAAATCATTTTTTAATATTTTTAAATTGCTAAAATGTTCAAAAAAGCATCTATTATCTACAGTATTTAACTTTTCCTTTCTATAGGCTAATGATGATTCTGAAAGAAAATGCACCTGATATCTGTTTGCTATAATAACAAACACAACTTTCATGCATCTGATTGACAGATAAACCTTGCACTCTTATTTCACGGTTGTTAATGCTGTGGTTATTTTAATGGGTTCCTTTGTACATTCAGTTTAACGACAGTTAAAGGTCATTTATCATTCAATGGAACCGTGCGCATGCTTTTAGACACTTATATTGTTTTGGCTCCGTGCATGCAATAACTGCTCAGGCAATGTCAATGGTATGACTGAGAGCCACTGAAAAACTACAGAAAAGTAAATCTACTTGACTCTAGCCACGAGTACTAAGGAGAGATCACACGTTGGCCATTTCCATATTCTGACACTGAGAAACAAAATACAGCCAGAGCTACATGCATCTTGTATATTGTGGTTTCATATAACAGATGCTGCAGACAACAACAGTGTTATTGACACCACAAGGTGAGAAAAAACACTTTTCTGATGAGTTTGTCATGAGTGCTGCACATTGCAAGTAAGACTTCAGTTTAGTCTCAACTGCAATGATGATGATGAGTTAAGAGCATAATATTATAATTTTAAAGCATCTATAATAATGGTATTGTTCATTATACTAATAAGACCTTCTTACACAGAAACGTGAAACTAACAGTTGTGGTTGGTGCACATGAGCTAAAAAAAAAAGAAGGGTCTGTCTGCATTGGTGTGAAGTCCTACCACCAGGGGCACCGCTAAGGGGGGGAAAGTTAGGACAATTCTAAGGGCCCACGCACTTTTGGGGCCCCCAAAGATCTGTTTTATTAGTAGTAACAGTAGTAGGTAGGTATGTAATAGAATGTAATAGAAATTATAAATGTATCTACCAAAGAGTTACAAATAAAACAAAATTACGGCTTATTTCTGCATTTCCAGCAAAATTATCTCCCCCCATTCACTGCATGGTTT
>NW_015662954.1:1521005-1521744 GCF_001515625.1 Sinocyclocheilus rhinocerous
TTTGCCACACTAAACTTAGCAATAAACACGTTGAAAATAATACACAATAAACATGTCTGTCAAAACGATCTCAAAGGAAGGCTTTTATTAAGCAAATCAATGAGTGAATTACTCATCCACTGTTTAAAAAATATACTTTAGCTGGGTTTCTACAGGCAGGGTCACAATTATCTACAGTGTATGAAGTTAAAGGTTTTTGGGTTAAGGTTCATAATGTAGAACATTTTTAACATTGTATGCTATATGTGCATAGGTAGCTAGCAAACAAGGAATACAGCTGTTAAGCTAATAGTCACATTTAGCCAGTGGTGGAAAGAGTACTGAAACAATATACTCAAGTAAAAGTACCATTACCTTCCAAAAAATGTAGTGTGATCTGCAAAAATGTCAACAATTCTGTGTTTTTCTGTCAATATGGGGTGCTGTGTGTACATTAATGAGGAAAAAAAAATAACTTAAATGATTTTAGCAAATGGCTGCAATATAACAAAGAGTGAAAAATTTAAGGGGGTCTGAATACTTTCCGTACCCACTGTATGGACAAATGTATTGGGACACCCCTTCATTAGAAGGGAAAAAGGCACTTCCAAAACTGTGGCATCAAAGATGGAAACATAATTCATGTATTTAAAAATTGTATTTCCATCTCGTTTTCCCAATACTTTGGGCAATATAGTGTTTGTTTGGTGCGGTAGGGGGCCCAACCTCATATTCTTTCATAGGGCCCAAAATTGCTAGC
>NW_015662954.1:1526381-1527587 GCF_001515625.1 Sinocyclocheilus rhinocerous
CTATCTATCTATCTATCTATAATCTGACTATCTATCTATCTATCTATCTATATTGACAAAAATATTGTATGAGCCAAAAACTCATTACTAAACACCAATGACTTGTACATATGCGTACAATCATTTTAGACACTTACAAAAAAAAGGCACTTCCAAAACTGTGGCATCAAAGATGGAAACATAATTCATGTATTTAAAAATTGTATTTCCATCTTGTTTTCCCAATACTTTGGGCAATATAGTGTTTGTTTGGTGCGGTAGGGGGCCCAACCTCATATTCTTTCATAGGGCCCAAAATTGCTAGCGGCGCCCCTGCCTACCACAAGCATTCAGACTTTAACATTCACACTCTGAAGAATGACATTATGCTTTTGAGGGTAACAGTAGTTCAGATTGACTCTTATTAAATGATTATTCAGCCTCTTTTAATGATGATAATGTTACTGTATTACAGCTATAGAAAGAAGTCGAACAAAACAAGATTGTCAATTTGAAACCATCAGTACTGAGAAGTATCACTTCAGTCATGTGTTGATCTGTGTTTCTTCACAGGGGGATTCAAGAGGTCCTTTGGTTTGGTTGATGACCCAAAAGTCTGCAATAGTCGTAAATGACGTGAAGTTTATACAAAGATTTCAGCATATCTTCCATGGATTCACTCCATAATTGCTAATGTTAAGTGATTTTTGTGTTGAGAAAGGATGACGTACTTGTTTAAATGTTCAGTAAACAAATTGTGTGTGAAGCATCAATACGTTTAAGATTTCCTCATTATTGCAGCCCTTTAAAATAGCAGTAGGCTAATAATGATTCAAATAAACAAAAGTACTTGTAGGTTTCTGGAAACCTGTTTGCTTTGACCTCATATCTGGTGTTAATGCAATTTTTAATGCGTTAATGTGTCTGGATATTAATATGAATATATCTCTGTGTGTTGGAGAACTGATTAAAAAAAAAAAAAAAAGTATATATATATACAGGTGCATCTCAATAAATTAGAATGTTGTGGAAAATTTCATTTATTTCAGTAATTCAACTCAAATTGTGAAACTCGTGTATTAAATAAATTCAATGCACACAGACTGAAGTAGTTTAAGTCTTTGGTTCTTTTAATTGTGATGATTTTGGCTCACATTTAACAAAAACCCACCAATTCACTATCTCAACAAATTAGAATACTTCATAAGACCAATAAAAAAAAAACAT
>NW_015662954.1:1527918-1529772 GCF_001515625.1 Sinocyclocheilus rhinocerous
TATATATATATAATTATCCCTGTAATAATAATTATTTAGTCTACAGGCTACCTACAACACCAAAACATCAAAAGAACAGGCTCAGGTGATTCACAAATGCTTAATCTCTCTCTGTCTCATAACTGCATGCTGCATATTAAAGGCTCAAGCCTCCCATTACTAGCTCAAAAAAGACGTTTTTCAATGGGATTCCACAATATAGAACACTGTAACTAGCACATGTACATCTGTAAGATGTCTGTTAAAGAGGCCTTCATCTGCAATGCATCTACTGTGTACAAACATCTGATAAACATCTTTAAGATGTCAGTTTTGCATATTCTAAATCACTAACATCTTAAAGACATTTTCTAAACGTCTATTTATAAGCCATCCTTAGAGTTGTATTGCAGATTAGCAAAAATAGGTCTTCCAGATGTAAACACGCACATCAAATAGACAACTCAGATGTATGCGTATCGGGGAACAGTTTTCATGGCGGATTGTTATTCATTTTTTGTTTGCTCTTTTGGGGTGGTAATAGTATTGGGTGGGGGGGCTGGGAACATCTCTAAAATGTCTGCTTGATCTGGGAAACATCTGCTGTGTAAAAATATTTGATAAACATTGTAGAAAAAGCAGTTTTACATACATTCTAAATCTTAAACATCTTAAAGACGTTTTCTAAAGGAAATGTCTTAGACCCGGGACACACCAAGTCGACGGTCAACAGTCGGCTTGTGTCTGTCGAGTTAGTTTGTTTGGTGTGTTCCACTCGTCAACATGTTGAATCGGCATCGGGGCTACAGATATAGCTTGGCCGCTGGCGAGAGTGAGAACTCTGATTGGATGTTCTCTTTATAGAAGAGGAAGAGTTGTTGTAGTAGAGTGCTGTTGCCATGCCATCAAAATGCTGTTATTTTCACCCCAATTGCAGGGCCTCTTTGTTCGGCCTACCTAGGGACACTGGACTTTATTATATATATTTAAATATATATATTTTATATATATATTCACATTTTTGTAAATATTTTATTATATCTTTTCATGTGACAACACTGAAGAAATGACACTTTGCTACAATGTAAAGTAGTGAGTGTACAGCTTGTATAACAGTGTACATTTGCTGTCCCCTCAAAATAACTCAACACACAGTCTAAACCGCTGGCCACAAAAGTGAGTAAACCCCTAAGTGAAAATGTCCAAATTAGGCCCAATTAGCCATTTTCTCTCCCCGGTGTCATGTGACTCATTAGTGTTATAAGGTCTCAGGTGTGAATGGGGAGCAGGTGTGTTAAATTTGGTGTTATCGCTCTCATTCTCTCATACTGGTCACTGGAAGTTCAACATGGCACCTCATGGCAAAGAACTCTCTGAGGATCTGAAAAAAAGAATTGTTGCTCTACATAAAGATGGCGTAGGCTATAAGAAGATTGCCAAGACCCTGAAACTGAGCTGCAGCACGGTGGCCAAGACCATACATCGGTTTAACAGGACAGGTTATGCTGTCAATGCACGCCGTACACTGCATCAAATTGGTCTGCATGGCTGTCGTCCCAGAAAGAAGCCTCTTCTGCCTCTTCTACACAAGAAAGCCCGCAAACAGTTTGCTGAAGACAAGCAGACTAAGGACATGGATTACTGGAACCATGCCCTGTGGTCTGATGAGACCAAGATAAACTTACTTGGTTCAGATGGTGTCAAGCGTGTGTGGCGGCAACCAGGTGAGAAGTACAAAGACAAGTGTGTCTTGCCTACAGTCAAAATAATGGTGGACGCACAAAATATTGTCACTTTGGGCCCAATTTGGATATTTTCACTTAGGGGTGTACTCACTTTTGTGGCCAGCGGTTTAGACATTAATGGCTGTGTGTT
>NW_015662954.1:1530418-1532845 GCF_001515625.1 Sinocyclocheilus rhinocerous
AAATGACAATGTTAATGTATTTGGTCTTGGTGGAATAGATCCACTACGCTGCTGCTGATGCTGCAGCAGAGCAAGAACCGAGACTTGCTACTGCCAATACATCCACAACAACACTGCTGTAAAATGGCTATGTGAGCCTGGGCTACCACGCCGACCGGCTTAACACTAGTGGCCTATGACTATGTGAGCCTGGGCTACCATACCGACTGGCTTAACTCTAATTAGACGCACACTATGTGTAATGTTAATTAACAAAATGGATATTGTTGCAATCCGATAGATAAGACCCCAGCATCCACCTGAGCAAATATCATAATTTAGTCATTTGATATCTGCTGTTATTTTCTACACTTCATCAGTCCCAGCAGCAGAGTAACAGCTGGTTAATTCATGTTCGTGCAATGAGACAGACAAAGTTAGCCGATGCATGCCATTTACTCTCTGGTGTAGATAAAAGTTATCAGGGTTACAGTGCACGAAACTCCTGGGTGGACTGAACTTGAATGAAATTAAATAAAAGCAGAATATAAACGTTCTTTCTCCGTTTCCTGAACTACACAGCACAGCTAGAGCATATGTTACAACGAGCACATTTCTCTGAACTACACTACCCACAATGCATTTCATTCAGGATTACATCAACCATAGATAGTGATCTTAAGCGATAACTCTAAAATCCCTTCTTTCCGCAACACTGTCATTGATATGACTGTGATAAGCACGTGCTTCTGACGCTGTGTGCAGCTGAAATCAACCACACACTCATCACGATGAAAACATTAGAAAAATGAATGTGAACATTGAGATTATGCCGATGTATATGGGGAACCCCAGTTAAAATGCATACACAAGAATGCTTATTTAGTTTAACCTGTTTCATGTCTGTTACTATCGGCGTGTCCTCAGAGCGATTACATGCTCTAAACTGCCTTTGCTCCAGCTGTATAAACACTGATGCTAAATGCTGCTGCTAATATGCTTAATAATTTGCTCCTGCATACGATGCAAACTGCTAACATGACACTTAGTTTAAACTTGTTTATGGTTGCTCGTTTTTGTATTCAATTAGGCAGACCATGCAAATATACACAGCGATATGGATTAAAAGAGCATTCACTTAGACCTATCGGACTGCGCCATCTAGAGTTTCATGCCAGAACTCTGTATGTATGTATATATATATATTATCAAATATAGCTATGCCTGCTGCACATTTTATGGAGGACAGCTTCCTCTCTACAGTAAAAATGCTACCTATCAGATTGTGCTTCCAGCATGATTTTAATGTGGTTTGAGGCTTTAATAATGTCTACACCTACCCCAACCCTAAACCTAATCTTACAATATTAAGAATACAGTGTTAGTAGCATGATCTGATAGGTAGCATTATTTGTTAGAACACTGGATTCACCCAAAAGCTTATCCTGAAAGATGGTGCAGTTCCCACTTTAAAAGCAGAAGCTGTTGTTTATGGGCCACAACCTGTAAGTATGTTTCATTCTTTGTTGATGTGTTCCGCATAATTTCTCTCTTAAGGGATTGTTCACCCAAAAAAGAAAATTATGTCATTAATTACTCACCCTCATTTCATACCAAACCCGTAAGGCCTCTGTTCATCTTCGTAACACAAATTAAGATATTTTTGATAAAATCCGAGAGCTGTCTGACCCTTCCATAGACAGCAAGGTTACTACCACAATCAAGGTTATTTTTGTTTTCTTTGCGCACAAAAAGTATTCTCGTAGCTTTGTAAAATTACGGTTGAACACCTGATGTCACAAGGGCTATTTTAGCGATGTCCTTGCTACGTTTCAGGACCTTGATTGTGGTAGTAACCTTGCTGTCTATGGGAGTCTGTGGTGTAAAAAGGTCGCATTAGCAATTAAAGAAAAAACACTTATGCAAAACATGGTCAGGTCAAAGTGTCTGAATAATTTTTGGTCCCAATTTTTTTTAATCAATTTTACTGGTAGTCCACTGTATGAAGAATGTTTGGGTATAATATGTCACAGTTTACTTTATTTTGCTATACTCACATCAATGAACTATAGCATCCTGCACCCACTAGTAAAAAAAATATCAGCCCTCAGTCGTGGGCCCCTATAATCGTCACCACATTTCACTCCACTAGCGACGGTCCTGCAAATGTGTGAGCTTCAGAGTCTCTAGCTAAGGAGAAAAATCTGAGCACAGTTTGTGATGTCAGTTTGTGATGAGATATTGTTTCAAACATTGGAGGAGACAAATGTGAGAGATCCAGAGTTTCTAGCTAAGGAGAAAAATCTGAGCACAGTATGACAGTATATGATGATGATGAGATCTCTTCTAAAACTTTAAAGGTGTCCATTGTGAGAGTGTTAAGAGTTTTTGTCTCAGGAGACAAGTTTGAGAAGCAGGAGACTCAAGCAAAGTCTCCAATCAACCATA
>NW_015662954.1:1534550-1540378 GCF_001515625.1 Sinocyclocheilus rhinocerous
CGTTGAAATGCATACACAAGAATGCTTATTTCATTTAACCTGTTTCATGTCTGTTACTATCGGCGTGTCCTCAGAGCGATTACATGCTCTAAACTGCCTTTGCTCCAGCTGTATAAACACTGATGCTAAATGCTGCTGCTAATATGCTTAATAATTTGCTCCTGCATACGATGCAAACTGCTAACATGACACTTAGTTTAAACTTGTTTATGGTTGCTCGTTTTTGTATTCAATTAGGCAGACCATGCAAATATACACAGCGATATGGATTAAAAGAGCATTCACTTAGACCTATCGGACTGCGCCATCTAGAGTTTCATGCCAGAACTCTGTATGTATGTATATATATATATTATCAAATATAGCTATGCCTGCTGCACATTTTATGGAGGACAGCTTCCTCTCTACAGTAAAAATGCTACCTATCAGATTGTGCTTCCAGCATGATTTTAATGTGGTTTGAGGCTTTAATAATGTCTACACCTACCCCAACCCTAAACCTAATCTTACAATATTAAGAATACAGTGTTAGTAGCATGATCTGATAGGTAGCATTATTTGTTAGAACACTGGATTCACCCAAAAGCTTATCCTGAAAGATGGTGCAGTTCCCACTTTAAAAGCAGAAGCTGTTGTTTATGGGCCACAACCTGTAAGTATGTTTCATTCTTTGTTGATGTGTTCCGCATAATTTCTCTCTTAAGGGATTGTTCACCCAAAAAAGAAAATTATGTCATTAATTACTCACCCTCATTTCATACCAAACCCGTAAGGCCTCTGTTCATCTTCGTAACACAAATTAAGATATTTTTGATAAAATCCGAGAGCTGTCTGACCCTTCCATAGACAGCAAGGTTACTACCACAATCAAGGTTATTTTTGTTTTCTTTGCGCACAAAAAGTATTCTCGTAGCTTTGTAAAATTACGGTTGAACACCTGATGTCACAAGGGCTATTTTAGCGATGTCCTTGCTACGTTTCAGGACCTTGATTGTGGTAGTAACCTTGCTGTCTATGGGAGTCTGTGGTGTAAAAAGGTCGCATTAGCAATTAAAGAAAAAACACTTATGCAAAACATGGTCAGGTCAAAGTGTCTGAATAATTTTTGGTCCCAATTTTTTTTAATCAATTTTACTGGTAGTCCACTGTATGAAGAATGTTTGGGTATAATATGTCACAGTTTACTTTATTTTGCTATACTCACATCAATGAACTATAGCATCCTGCACCCACTAGTAAAAAAAATATCAGCCCTCAGTCGTGGGCCCCTATAATCGTCACCACATTTCACTCCACTAGCGACGGTCCTGCAAATGTGTGAGCTTCAGAGTCTCTAGCTAAGGAGAAAAATCTGAGCACAGTTTGTGATGTCAGTTTGTGATGAGATATTGTTTCAAACATTGGAGGAGACAAATGTGAGAGATCCAGAGTTTCTAGCTAAGGAGAAAAATCTGAGCACAGTTTGTGATGTCAGTTTGTGATGAGATATTGTTTCAAACATTGGAGGAGACAAATGTGAGAGATCCAGAGTTTCTAGCTAAGGAGAAAAATCTGAGCACAGTATGACAGTATATGATGATGATGAGATCTCTTCTAAAACTTTAAAGGTGTCCATTGTGAGAGTGTTAAGAGTTTTTGTCTCAGGAGACAAGTTTGAGAAGCAGGAGACCCAAGAAAAGTCTCCAATCAACCATAAAGTAACCTCATTTCTGTCTAGGATAAAAATTTGAGATGTTAAAGAGATCTCACTTTTGATTGATCTTTTCTCTGGGAGAGCGTGAGTCTCTTCCACTTTTATACAAGTTATAATTTTAACCTCTAATTTTATTTACCAAATGATCCAGTATCCCTTCACTGCAGAACACAAGATCCAGGGGGCGTGGTTGGATCCACATCTAGGGGGTGGAGATTGGTAGGTTTAGGGGTGGAGATGGGTGGGTTTAGGGATCAGGAGGTGGAGTCGGGTAGGTTCAGGTATATGTAAAGTGGGAGGAGTCGGATTTGGATCCAACCACGCCCCCTGGATCTTGTGTTCTGCAGTGAGGACCATCTCAAATGAGCGGGCTTACTGTATAGTTTACAGCATTAGTTGGGAGAGTTTTTTGGGGGGGTTGGGGGGTTCCTTAAGAAAACTCAACTATCAGTATCAGCCAATATAATTTTGAATAATCTGCCATTGGTATTGGTGCAATAAAAAAAAAATCTTACTTGACCTTTAACTTGCCATATTAAAATGTGTTCCTGTAAAGCCAGTAGGAATGAAAATAGTGTGTGTGTGTGTGTGCGCGTGCTTATTAACCTATCATAATTTAAAATATTTCACAACTTCTTAATAACTGCACTTAGGAACATTTTGACAAACTTTTTGGTTTTATTAACTTTTCTTAAGAATTTCATGAATTTCACCCGTTTAGAGGACAGTTGTGGTCATCATCTCATCTGCGGTTCCAGTATTTTGACTGTAATGTCGTACCACATCCATGTTTATGAATGTTATGAAACTGCTCTGATTTTGCTACACAAACCTTAATCAATTAAGAGATAGTTATAACACAAATAAAAATGTAGGCCTACTGAGTAAAACATAAATAATGGTGTATTTAATTACATTTTTCTAGAACTTTACAGATCATTAAAACTTCACAAAAAACACAGACATATATGATCTATACTTAAAGGAATATTTTGGGTTCAGGTTCAAGCTGTTAACCTGTTAATTCTGACATCCAGAGCTACATACACACATGCATATCTTATATTTTGTATGTTGTGGTTTCACATAAAAGTTTATGCAGATGACAGGAACTAACACAAATAATATCTTCTTACTATCAGTGTAACTGACAGCACAAGCTGAGAAAAAAAAGGCTTGCAGGCAGCTCAGTGTCTCCACCCATCCTCACATTTATATAGTGTTTTGCCAGCAAGAGCTCATTAATTGTCTTCATGATGACCATCATCTCTCTGCTCCTGCTGGCCTCTCTGCTGCCACACCTGACCTTCACTGGTGAGACTGATTATTTAACAGCATATTAGCTATTAACTGGTATGTACCGAATAAGCTGACTAACAGCACTATCTCTCTCTCAGCTCGTGTGAATGTGGGTATAGTGAACGGCAAACAAGCAAAACCCCACTCCAGACCTTACATGGTTTCTATTCAGAATAACTTTAAACATACCTGTGGTGGATTCCTCATCTCTGATGAGTTTGTCATGACTGCTGCACATTGCTGGAAAGGGTAAGAGTTTTGTTCAGTCTAAACTGCAATGTTGAGCTAAAACTGACAAAATGACTGCAGTGCAAGAAGACAATGTTTTGGATTACATAAATGCACATTTCTCTTTCAACAGATATCCAGAGATTCTGACGGTTGTGGTTGGTGCTCATGATTTAAGGAAAAGTGAGATTTCAGACCGTGTCGAAGTGAAGTCCTACATCCCACATCCATACTATACACTCTGTTCGCTTCAGAATGATATCATGCTTTTGAGGGTAACAACCTGTAAAACATTTAGTTGTTCAAAATAATATCTGATCAGAAAACAGTGGCATAAACCTGACATAACTATGTTTGAATTTCTATTCAAATATCTTTTTAAGAGGCAATTGTAAATAATAAGAAGAAAATAAACACTGGCCTTCAGGGCTTCTGTACTAATCTCAAAAACAGCAGTATAATCAACTGCAGTTCAGTCTCATAAAAGATGATTAAATCTCTTAATAATGGTTGTGTTTTTGAATTACAGCTACAGGAAAAGGTCAAACTAAACAACTATGTTAAATGGATATCATTACCAAAGGAAGGAGATGTTAATGGAGATACTCTCTGTAGTGTTGCGGGCTGGGGAAGACTGCAGACAAATGGCATATTGAGCAGTCGTCTAATGGAGGCAAACATGACTACAATAAACCACGCAGTGTGTCAACATAAATGGGGATCCAAGTACTTGGCCTCGCAGATGATCTGTGCACATGGTGATGGAGGATCCTGCAAAGTATGTACAAATAATATACAGACTTTATGGTAATGTATGAACTGGTTTCGCTAGTGATGTGCTGATCTTTGTTTCTTAACAGGGAGATTCAGGAGGTCCTTTGGTTTGTGGAAACACTGCAGCTGGTGTCACATCTTTTGGGTCCAGAAAACTCTGTAATTCACCTGAGCTTCCTAATGTCTATACTAAGATTTCAGCATATCTTCCATGGATTCAACAAATTATTAGAAATATTAAGTGAATTATTAAAAAAATTAAGGAAGAAATTTTTTTTTCTTGAATTCTTCTGTAAATCTCTCAATAAAAATGTCACATGGCAATCAATCTGTCGAAGTGTCCTCATTGTCACAATCATATATAAAAATGTCCAAAAAGTCCAAAGTCGTTCCACATTAGTTCACTTGGTTGCTATCTTGGTTATGCTCTTTAATTTCCAGTCATGCATGTACGGCTCATATCTACTTAAATGAGGGGGAAAAATTCTAAAAACTGTGGGTAAATAATTGTTCAGTCTGGTGAAACAAAACAAAATAATAAATAAAAAACAGGTCAATCAACTGCTGTAATTTCTTAAACTCACTACTAGAGGAAAGGAATTTGTGAAAACTTGCAAAACCACAAAAATTGTTTGTAAATGTAAAAGAAGGACAATTAGCCTACTGACTTTTGTTGCATTATTCCTAATACTTTGTTGGTGAAATATGTCTTGATTAAAAAACAAAAAACAAACAAACTGGTATCTCAATTTATAAAAAAAAGCCAGTGTAGTATGTTATTTCTCACATCACCTTTAATTCATTGTACGCTGCTTTCAAGCATAGGCTTTAAGTAGGCCTATGTTAAGCTACATTAAAGTGATTATTACGTTTTGAATATGGATATTTTTCTTACAAAAACACATCGATTCGCTACAGAAGGCCTTTGTTCACCCCCCGGAGCCGTGTGAGACACTTTTTTTTAATGGATGGGCACATTTTATTTAACTGCTTTTGGACGGATGCATGCAACACCCGCTGAGTGGCATTAAACAGCTTGAAAGATCAAAGACAATTTTTTATATAACTCCGACTGGATTCGTCTGAAAGAAGAAAGTCATATACACCTAGGATGACTTGAGGGTGAGTAATAGGGCTAATTTTCATTTTTGGGTGAACTAACCCTTTAAGTCATGCCGCGAGTCATTGCTATGATTGACAGCAACGGAATGAAACATCTGACGAGCCGATGTTAAAATAGAGCTGTGCATTAAGTGATTCAGACTAAATTAGGACTAACAAAACTAGGGGAGAGCGGGGCACAAAGTAACACTTTTTGACTTTCTCAGTTTGTGTAAATTCACATGGGTTCAGAATATAATTTTTTTATCCGCAGTAATTTTACACTTGTCTAGTACAAATATGTCGCTTTGTTTCATGACTACAGTGTATACGTTTTTCTTTATTTACCCTCAAAAAATGGAAGTGAAATGTGACAACATGCCCCGTAGGTGGGGTACATTGTAACATCTGAGGGGCACGTTGTAACATGACCATATAACAGCTTAAAATGTTATCTGATCGAATGAAAAAACTATAAGACAAACTAAAATATTTTGTTAATAAAATAAAATATTAAAAATAATAAAATAAAATAATGGCGTTTTTTAAGAATTAAAAATAATCTGATTTTGGAGTTTGACAGTGAACACATTGCAATCATGCTTGGGACGGCCCATATAAACGAGCAAAAATGCTTTACATGCTTTACATGTCTTGAAATAATAATTTCTAAACATTAAACATTGACTGTCAGTCTTTATTCACCTGTTTCTCATTGTTTCTCATTAAAATT
>NW_015662954.1:1540534-1541245 GCF_001515625.1 Sinocyclocheilus rhinocerous
TAAAAACAGAGATGAAAAATTTACTTAAGCCAGAATTAAAATTTTACTATGGTAAAATAAATGTTCATTGATATCTTCAAAATATTTTTGAATTTTTGCACACTTTTTTTTTCTATATAATGTTGATATGGTAACTAATAAATACTGTAAATTTTGTTATGCTAGCATGTGTTGAAATATTCAGACCATGTGTGCTACAACTAACCCCGTGTTACTTTGTGCCCCGCACCAGCAGCAACAAGTCTGTGTTGGATAAAATTTAAACGATGTAGTTATTAAATTAAATCTAAACATTTCAAAATATTGAATGCATTATTTAATTGTTATACCAACTTTAATTTGTATTTGACTATATAGGTATTTAAATAATTCAGCATTATAGGCTGTTGTCTGGCCTTATTTATTTATTTCTTTAAATGACAAGTGACTTTGTGACTTCCTGCACTTGCTATACTTTATACTTCAGTGCCATAAAGTACTAAATTTGTTATAATATTTATTTTATAATAAATCAAAAGACGTGAAAAAACTAGGGAGTTGAAATGGCAGCTGCAGCCCATGAGCCCAAGGGCAAAGTGATTAGGCTATATTTTGTTTCGTTTTTTATTAAGTTAATTTAGGAAAACGTTTGGAGCGTTTTTTGTTTCGTTAAATAAGTTTTTGTTTTTTAAAGTAACGACCAAGCGGCCAGCGGCAGACAGTGAGCTGATC
>NW_015662954.1:1543527-1549405 GCF_001515625.1 Sinocyclocheilus rhinocerous
CATTATAGGCTGTTGTCTGGCCTTATTTATTTATTTCTTTAAATGACAAGTGACTTTGTGACTTCCTGCACTTGCTATACTTTATACTTCAGTGCCATAAAGTACTAAATTTGTTATAATATTTATTTTATAATAAATCAAAAGACGTGAAAAAACTAGGGAGTTGAAATGGCAGCTGCAGCCAATGAGTGATCCTCTGCTGCCATCTCCTGGTTATAACGGTAATTTCCTTTTCATCTTAAAAAGTCTTTATTTTTCGCCAAGAGACATGTTTTTGGCACATTTCTTCTTGTCGTCTTCATGAATGAAAAGTGAGCCTTTAATAAAGTGAATTTTACTGCACAGAGCTGAGAAATAAATGCTTTAAAATTTTATAAGATTTAAAAAATGTGCTCGTGGCTATTTAGGTAAGATATTGATTATCGGGTTGTTTAAGAGATTAGCCTAACTGCCTAAACAGTTACGATAGCGTTTGTCAGCATTTAAATGTACAGTTACATGTCTGGGTACTTTCCTGGGATTACCAGACTCTGCATATAAAATTATATATGTTCTTTAATAACATGAAACAGTATTAAATCTGCTATCATTATATATGGTGTTGCAATTATTTTGTTTCTCAGTTTCTGATAAGAATGAGGCAGGAGAGGTTTCTGTGAGAGTCTCTACCTATATATAGCACATATAAAATGAGCTTCACTGGAAGATTTCGAGCGGGCTTATCTTTATCCGGAAGTTCTAAATAGCGCTCTGTGCATATGGTCAATTCTGACTCGTGCAATTCTTTTTTTGAGTCGGGCCGAATTTCAGATTTGTCGTGCGTCGTTTGCCGTGCAGTGTACAGGGCATAGGCGGAAATCCCGGGGGGGTCAGGGGGGACAGGACCCCCCCATCTGAGGGTTGTCCCTCCTAGAAATATGATTAAAAACCACTCAGTGCATTGTAAATAACAATGTTTTATATTTTAAATAATTGTGTAAGTAGTAAAACAAAACAAACGGGGCAAAAATGCGTTTTAAATTTAGAAATATTTTGAGTCTCCCCCTCCCTTGCCTCAGTGCTTTGGTCCAAATGCCTGCTTTCCTCTTTTACATCACCTACACACACACAAGTCCGGTGAGAGAGAACAAAGCCAATAGTTGTGGAACTCCAGTAAGTAAGGCTGTCAAGGCTATTTTATTCACTTAAACATCGGATTAAGTGATTATTTTCTCTTTAATACAGATGATGCCAATGTATTTTTTGATGAGTCCGCTATGTTAGCAAAAATAACGTTACCTGCTTGAGGGAAAGGGTTGCCAGGTTTTCATAAGAAAACCTGCCCAATTGCTACTCAAAACTAGTCCAAACTATCCGCGTTTCGAGGGGGTCCCCCGGTAAAAATTGCGTTCCGGGGGCTAAAATACACATCATTGGGGTTGCTTCAACCCGCGGGCATGAAAAACAACCCGCGACAACAGTGATAAAGTAGCCCAATTCCACGGGAAAACCCCCCAAAAAAACAGTTTGTGGCACATCTGTTCTCACCATACGTAATGACCTTTACCATAGGTCATTACGAATACCACATTAACAGTGGCTTTCATTAATATAAACCTTTCTTTTTGCATGATGCTGCATGTGAGCAAATTGGTGTTTAGTACAAGTTTGTCAAATACTGGTTTGAGTAGCTAGCTGTCTGGTGCAGTCATAACAACCTGGAGCTTAACATGATCAAAACAGTGGAGATTATTGTGGACTGCAGGAAAAGTATATGTATGCAATGGAAGCTTCATTACAAAAAAAAAAAAACTTGGCAATTCTGATTCTTAGAACTATGTATACAGTACTATATATACTTTATACTTAAATATTTTGAAGGTTTAGTACAAAGGAATACTTTGAGGGTTTAGTATTTAGTACAAGTTGTGCTCAGTCAACAAAAATACTGATCAATAAAATTAATTTCCAAAAAAAAAAAAAAAAGAGCAAAAAAATCTCTGAATGGGGTCAATTTGTAAATGTTAAAATACTAACTGTTTGTTAAGAATATTTAATTAGTATTTTCTGAAGAATCTGACTTATAGCACTCTGTCTCTAAGCTCGTGTGAATGTGGGTATAGCGATCATCACAGAAGCTCCAGACCTTACATGGTTTCTCTTCAGAGGAGCTGTAAACATGTCTGTGGGAATTCCTCATTTGTGATGGATATGCCATGACCGATGCACATTGCTGGAAGTAGTAAGACTTCAATTTAGTCTCAACTGCAATGATGAGTTATAATAAAAAATATAATTATAAAAAGTTTTATAATGATGGAATAATTCACTAATAAAGCTTTCTTACACAGAAATGAGAAACTAAATCTGCATTTACACTGCATGGTTCAAGTGACCCAATTCTGATTTTTTTTCCTCCCATGTGGCACAGATCGGATATGTATGGAAGCCCGTTTCTGCCACTGAATAAAAAATAAAAGGTTATTGCAACGTTTTATCTCACAATTCAGATTTTTTTTTTTACTTTTTTTTCTCCGAATTATGATATAAACTCACAATTTGCGAGTTATAAAGTCAGAATTGCGTGATATAAACTCGCAATTGTGAGTTATAAAGTCAGAATTGTTGCATTTAAATGCCTATAATCAACACAAAATCGCAGGCTTTGATCAGGTTTAGGCACAAGCACAACTGGAGAAGCCCAAGGAGATTGTGAAGGCTCAATAATTCCATCTTGGAGCATCCTTTCAATCTCTTCTCTAATGATTTCCTTCTTTAGAGGTGAGACTCGATAAGCTTTGCACCTTACTGGAATATCTCCATAAGCCTCTGGAAAGTAGCTCCTGCATTTTTTAGGCTGAAAGGCATAGTAAAGAAATGATATAGGTCAAAGGGGGTAATAAAAGCCGTCTTTTCCCGGCTATTCTTCTCCATTTCCACTTGCCAGTACACCGATTTCAAATCCAGTGTGCTAAAATATTGTGCTCCATGCATAGATTCTAGAATATCATGGATAAGGGGCATAGGATACGCATCTTGTGGTGTTTTTGCATTTAAATGCCTATAATCAACACAAAATCGCAGGCTTTGATCAGGTTTAGGCACAAGCACAACTGGAGAAGCCCAAGGAGATTGTGAAGGCTCAATAATTCCATCTTGGAGCATCCTTTCAATCTCTTCTTGAAGAGTGCTGGTTTTCATGATGCGGGCAACTTCCGCCATTGCTCATCCCGCCTTCGAAGACACTCTATAACTCCTCGTTCAAGCTTAACCAAGGATCTTTGCATAAAAGTTTCAATGTCTTCAAAACATTGATTTATTGCATCTCTGCAAACAGCTTCACGTCATGGTAAATCTAATATAAAGTGTAACACTTTCTTTACCAAAAAGTGCTGTTAGTCCTGTTACACATTTGTATTTTCATTACCAAAGAGTGTTTACCAATGTCCTGTTACACATTTGTACTTACACATACCATTCAGTGGGTTGTTACATAAGTGTAGTTACACAAACATTAGAGCTGTAGATACTATGTACCAATGTGTACTTACACTGTGGTTACATACTATGTACACATCTAGTTACTATGCAAGTACACAGGTATTAGGGCCACGTAATATAAAGTGTTAAATAAATAAAATGTAAATGTGTTAAATAAAAGGCGATTTGACGCTGAAATGTGTTACTTTTGAAATCACGCTGAGTGCTAGTTGCTGCTGTTGTCAGTGACGGTGGCCTGTGCAAAGACGAGTGCTTCAGTCCCGCTGTGTAGACTCTCCCCATTCATTCCATTAATGCACAAAATAAAATGCGCACAAACATGTCCCTGCCCTTGATATACAATCACTGATAAACGCATTTGGTTTTAATGATAAAAAAAACCCAGAAGCTGTGATATGCTGTGAGTATCATTCAAGCTTGCAGCGGAGCTGCGTACATAATCCCTGTCCTGAAGAATTTGTACTATATAATTATTTTGATGTATAGATGTAACTATTGCATTAAAACATTTTTATTTGAATTCCATGTCAATAAATTAAACTCAGTGTACTATTAAATTGATTTGTGATGTCATATATGCTATTTTTAGGTTGTTTCACCAAGTGCAGTGTAAAATGCACACTTTTAAAAGAAATGTAAGCACATCACCAAAAAAATCGGACATAGTCACAAAATTGGAATTGGTCATCAAAACCTGCAGTGCAAATGCAGCCTTAACAGCTGTGGTTGGTGGAAATGACCTAAAAAAAGAATGAAGGATCTGTCTGCATTAATGTGAAGTCCTACCACAAGCATCCGGACATTAAAAGGGACATAACACACACAGTTTCTGCCAATCTCATGTTAATCTTGAGCACTTATAGAGTAATATTGCATCCTTCATATCTTCGAAGAGTCTTTAGTTTTATCAATATAGATATATAGATTTATTAAAAAAAACAGATACAGCTTTAATCTTCTCTCCAAAAACAGCCGAGGTTCTGGAAGGCTGTGGGCATAGCTAAAGAGTCACGAGCATGTCTGCAAGCTGTGACATTGACATAAATAAAACAGGAACAAAAACTTTGACTTAAATTTTATTTATCGATTGGTTA
Source organism: Sinocyclocheilus rhinocerous (assembly GCF_001515625.1). Taxonomy (NCBI): domain Eukaryota; kingdom Metazoa; phylum Chordata; class Actinopteri; order Cypriniformes; family Cyprinidae; genus Sinocyclocheilus; species Sinocyclocheilus rhinocerous. The sequence continues at coordinate 1,548,102 of NW_015662954.1, forward strand.
TTTCTAAAACAAATGTTTATAACATTCGTCACCGAAATTCAGAGAAAAAACAAACACTGAAAGAGTGTATTTGGCACAGAAATACTCTGTCATATGTCCAACTCCAAAAAAAAAAAGAAAAGAAAAAGAAACTGATGGCTCAGCCCGTATAGAAGCACATCAGTGCAAAGCATTAAAATCAATCCAGTAGTGAGATTATTTACATAAGTGCTCAGTCAAAAATCAAATTACTAAAAAGTAAGTAAAAAAATAAAAAGTAAATATATACAAACAAGTATCCATAATATACAGTAAATTAGAAATTGCTCACGGCACGGCACTACCATTGCAGTACAATGTGTACATGGGGATGTAAAGAGGTATCCTTTAGCAGAAGCGTTGGTTGCTGTGCAGGAATAGGTGTACCTGCTAAATGTGGCAGTAGTTGACAACTTACCCACTGATATGATTTTAGGAAGGGGCATGCCTGTGCATGCCTGTTCTCCATTTCTGTCAATGGAGTTTTGATTCCTTGCCACTGTCACCTTTGGCTTGCTTAGTTAGGGACGGTTAATTTCTGGCAGTATTGTCAGCTTGACTGCACAGATGCTACTGGAAGAGAGTTGAACTGGATGATGACATTACTAAATCAACAATGAACTGACTTCAATTGAAAAATTGACTGTTTGTTATTGTCCTATATTGACAAACTATTTTACTGTTTGACACTGTAAAGCTGCTTTGACACAGTCTGTATTGTATAAAGCGCCATATAAAAAAGGTGACTTGACTAAGTGAGCTGGTTAATATTAATGTAAATGCTGACCCTGATGTTAATGTGAACATTGAAACTGATGTTAATGTGACTGCTGAATGCTGATTATACTAAAAGATAATTTCCTGCTGTGACAAGGGCCCAAACTAGGGCTGGGCGATATGGGCAAAAATTCATATCTTGGTATTTTTTGGCCGATTTGCGATATACTGTATATATCTCGGTATTTTCGTTTTTGTATTTGTATTTAAAATATCTGTATTTAATATATATATTTCACTTATTGCCCAATGTTGTCCAACAAAACAATACATATTAAAGGCTATGAAAACAAATAAAGTGAATGTTACCATGTAAGCCTTTATATTATATGCAAAAAAGGGTTAAAATCACATTTCATTCTAACATTGTAACATTGCAATCTAAAAATAAAAATAAGGCTTTTAAAGTGGAAGTTAAATTCACTAAACTAAAAATGAAAATAAAAAACAACAAAAGTACAGAGTTGTGTTAGGCTATTTTGATTACCCCATTACAGTCACTTTACAGT
>NW_015662954.1:1549630-1554345 GCF_001515625.1 Sinocyclocheilus rhinocerous
CAAAACAATACATATTAAAGGCTATGAAAACAAATAAAGTGAATGTAACCATGTAAGCCTTTATATTATGTGCAAAAAAGGGTTAAAATCACATTTAATTCTAACATTGTAACAGTGCAATCTAAAAACAAATAAAAATAAGTTAAAGTGGAAGTTAAATTCACTAAACTAAAAATGAAAATAAAAAACAACAAAAGTACAGAGTTGTGTTAGGCTATTTTGATTACCCCATTACAGTCACTTTACAGTAAGTGCTATCATAAAAATACACTTACTTGTAGGTTTAAAATTCTACCTGTCACATTTATTTTCCAACTACAGATATTTCAGCGAAATGTATATTTTAGTCAGAATTGTTGTGCTCCTATTTCATTGCGCTCTGTCTGTTTGGCGCGCATGCGCGCGGCGGCGCTCGTTTTAAATGAAGTCTGTAAAGTTTAGCGGAGAATCACAAAGCAGAAGGCTCATGCACTTCTGACAGCAAAATGGAAATATTTCCATGACTTTCTAACATTTAGAGATGGAGGATATACCTGTGAAATGTAAGTTATGCATTAAGGGAAACAGCACATCTCAAACACATTAAACAGCGCGTTTCTGTCAGTGGCACACACAGCCTTTCTGTCAGAGCATCTGACGGGGCGAGCCGCTTAAACTATTTGAAACTATAAACTATACTATATATTACCAGTTTTTAAAGGCCTTAATATGAAGCTTGTCACATGTTTAGAACAAATTGGATTATGCATTTCTCCGCAGCAGCTCAGTCTGTGTCCTCCCCTATATTTTTCAGATGCGCTCGTATCAAACTACTGTATATCGATATAAACGGTATTGCCTCATATCGTATAGCTTATAAAAAATATATCGATATATCGTACAAACTCAGTATACCGCCCAGCCCTAGCCCAAACTAAGGCAGCTCTGCAGCCTCTGCCAGACTATGACAAAACTTTGTTGCAGGGAGGGACCAAAGGCCCAAGAAAGACACGCTGATAGCAGCGTTTGATAAAGTACATGGGTACTCCAGTCCCTAAACCTTCCATGGAGGGTGTATCACAGTTCGTAGATTGGGAAGAAGGAGGCGGGAACCGGTGAACACTCATACATAATTTAATATAAAATAAACAAACACAAAATAGCGTGACAGCCCTCACGGATGACTGCCGCGCACAAACAGAATCAAAACACAAAATAAAGTCCAGGCCTGGTCTTCTCTCCTCTTGCACTGTCGTCACTCCTCCTTTTATCCTTCCGGAGCTCCTCCGTGGGACTCGAGACCGGTGAGTGGTGCAGGTGTCGTGCATTATCACTTACTCCACCGGCCTCGCTCCATTACCTTGGCTCTCGGCCCCACCCCACTCGTCACAGAGGGTCTTGAGGTTAATGGCTGGCAGGTCCCAGAAAACACTGGTGAACTGCAATGAAAAGTGATGCATCCCAGAGAAGGTCCTGATGGATCAGGGGACGAACTTCACCTCAACCTCATGAAAACACTCCACCAGCAACTTGGCATCACTGCTGTGAGAACCAGTCCCTACCACCCTCAAACTGATGGACTAGTGGAGAGATTCAACCAAACGCTGAAGACCATGCTGTGGATGTTCTTCGCAGACACAGGACTTGACTGGGATAAGTGGCTACCCTTTGTCCTGTTTGCATACAGGGAACTACCTCAAGCCTCGACTGGTTTCTCCCCCTTTGAGTTTCTGTATGTATGGCAAGTTCAAGGCCCATTGGACCTGCTGAAGAAAGCCTGGATGACGCCAGCAGCTAATACGGGGGAGAACAGCATCGTTAACCCCCTGGGGTCGAAGCCCGCATCGGTGCGGTCTGTCTCGTATTTTCTTGATGACCACGAAAAGAACTAAAAATACGCCGTTATTTTTGATCGTACAGATAAAAATAAGGTATCGTTTGAAACTGCAAAGGGTCTACTTTTATTTGTGTACAGTATAGTCATAATAACAACAAAACAGTGTGCTTTTGTAAAATAAAGAAAATAAACAGGGTGCGTTCTCTGCCGTCTCGGTCTCTGTCACTTCTCTTCACAGACAAGTAAATAAAACAGCCTGAATCTCCGCGAATACTTGCTTCAAAGACATGAGAAATATATGTATAGAAAGTTTGAAATGTCTACTTTTAAATGAAGTAATTCACGTCCAAAACAAATATTCTCTGATAAAGTAATCCGTATGAAACCAACGCGACGTCCAGTTTTTCCCATTTCAACTCATTATCTCTAATGCGATCACACACCCATCAGCCGATCGCACTTTTCAAATTCTAAACATCCATGTGAGATGCGTGGACATGTAAACGCCCATCACCTTCGTAAACAAAGTGAAGAGCTCATCCCGGCTACTTTTTGATTCTGGAAGAAGACGCGCTGAGAGGAATAACCCAGAATTTACCTCAGAAGAAGAACACAACACGATGCGTCGCGCAGCTTGATCCAGTGGAGGAGATCATGAGACTAAGATTACTTGCATGTGTTGTTATTGTGTTATTGTGACATAACTTGTACACATTTTACTAGTTATACTTTTCCCAAACTATAATTCCTGACTACATGTCTAAATGTCTCACAAAGCCAGGATGTTTAATGTTTTAACATATAAATATTTGGGGAAGTCGTGGCCTAATGGTTAGAGAGTCTGACTCGTAACCCAAAGGTTGCGAGTTCGAGTCTCAGGTCCGGCAGGAATTGTAGGTGGCTCTCTTCGACCTTCAATACCACGACTGAGGTGCCCTTGAGCAAGGCACCGAACCCCCAACTGCTCCCCGGCGCCGCAGCAAAAAAATGGCTTTGGATGGGATAAATGCAGAGCACTAATTCTCACCATACTTGGCCACATGTCACGTCACGTCAGCACCCTCGTCATCGTCACGAAAAAGGATGGATCTTTACGTGTCTGGGTTGACTTCCGCAAGTTTAATGCCCAGTCAAAGTTTGATGCCTACCCTATGCCGAGGACCGACGATCTGCTGGAGTGGATAGGATGGGCCCAGTACATCACCACCTTGGACCTGTGTAAGGGGTACTAGCAGGTGCCCCTTGATCTGAAGCCCAAACCCTACACTGCATTCAGGACACTGGTAGGACTGTTTCAGTTTATGGTCCTGCCCTTTGGGGTGCACAGGGCACCTGCTTCCTTTCAGTGACTTGTGGATCGAGTTTTCCAGGGCTGTGAAGTGTGGTCTGTGACATACTTGGACAATGTAGTGATCTACTGCAACACCTGGGGAGACCACCTGGAACACCTACGATAGACTCTGGAGAAGATCAGATGTTTTTTTTTTTTTCAAAGTCTGCAAATGAGTATACATATTTAGGTATAATATATGATTCACAACCCACATTCAAAAAACAAGTTAAAAAAGTTTAAAAAGTTCACTGAATGTGAGTGAGCTACTGTTGGTAAAGGGTCAGTCACGTCAATGTCATTTTGTGGGCAAAAATGTCCATTGTCTATTACCTATAGCAGAGATAGGCAATGTTGTTCCTGGATTGCCGCTGTCCTGCAGAGTTTAGCTCCAACCCTAATCAAACACACATGAACAAGCTAATCAATGTCTTCAGGATTACTAAGGCTACAGGCAAGTGAGATTTTGTTTCTCATGTTTTTTATTTATTTTTTTGGTTCGAGCTAAACTCTGCAGGACAGCGGCACTCCAGGAACAACATAGCCTATTCCTGACCTATAGTTTACCTATAATGTAGCTCAGGGTTAGGGTTCAAGTTGAGCTCAGTCAACAGCATAACGTTGATCACAACAAAATTAATTTCCAAATTAAACAAATCAATACACAAAGTCTCAATTTTCATATTCTGACAGCAAAAGCTACATACACGCATGCATCTCTTATTTATTTGTCCTTTATTTAACCAGGTAAAACTTTCTGAGATTAAAAATCTCTTTTACAGAAGTGACCTGGCCAAGATGCAAATTATTTTAATGATGCAAAAGATTTTTAAAAATCTTATATTTTGTAGTTTCATATAACAGTCGATGCTGATGAGAAGAAGTAACACAAATAATATCATCTTACTATCAGTGTTACTGACACCACAAGCTGAGAAAAAAGGCTTACAGGCAAAATATCATGGGGGAGCAATTGGTTTTCCATCTCCTGTAAAGTTTTCGCTGTGTTCACCCCTTATCACAGCACAGCTGTTTTCTCCAGTGAAAATGAAGCCCTTATACATAGGCTATATAAACACATACTATATATAAAACGATCACGTTGCCATTTTTATTTGAAAATTTTACTTTTAATATAAAACATATTAATTACAGTGCATATGGCAAATAGCTTTGCATACTTGAGCTAAAGAAAGAGGGTTGTACTAGAAATGCAAACAGTAACATTTTGTTTGTACAGTAAACAGCTGTGTGTGTGTGTGTGTACCTACTTAACCATATTTTGGGGACAAATTTGTACCCAAAAGTGAGCTAAACATGACAAAATCTCCAAAAACCTCCCTTTGGGGACGTCTTCATTTGTAAAACTGGTATAAAAATAAAGTAAACAAAGTTTTTTTTAAATTGTAAAAATGCAGAAAGTTTCCTGTAAGGGGTAGGTTTAGGTGTAGGGCAATAGCACATACAGTTTGTACAGTATAAAAACCATTACGCCTATGGAATGTCCCCATTTAGATAGCTAAGTAAACGTGTGTGAGTGTGTGTGTGTGTGTGAGAGAGAGAGAGAGA
>NW_015662954.1:1554631-1555413 GCF_001515625.1 Sinocyclocheilus rhinocerous
ATGTCGTTTTAACGAGAAAAGATGTCGTTTTAACGAGAAAAGATGTCGTTAAAATGACATAACATCTCGTTATTACGACATAATTGAGTGGAAAAAAAATATGTGTGTGGCAGCAATGCGACACCGTATATAATAACGGGAAAACATGTCGTTTTTATGACATAATATGTCGTTATTACGAGAAAAATATGTTGTTTTAACGAGAAAATATGTTGTTTTAACGAGAAAACATCTCGTTATTTCGAGAAAAGATGTCATTAAACCGAGAAAAGATGTCGTTTTAACGAGAAAATATGTCGTTTTAACGAGAAAAGATGTCGTTAAAATGACATAACATCTCGTTATTACGACATAATTGAGTGGAAAAAATAATATGTGTGTGGCAGCAATGCGTCAGTAACATTATAAATGTCTTTATCATCACTTTTGATCAATTTAAAGCATCCTTGCTAAATAAAAGTGTTCATTTCTATAATTTCTTTTCCAAAAAAAAAAAATTATACTGACTCTAAGCTTTTGAATGGTATAGTGTATAATGTTACAAAAGCAAGCTTTTTAACATAAATACTGATATTTGGATCCTTCTATTCATCAAAGAATCCAGAAAAAAATTTACTTGACTGTTTTAAATATCTTCAGGATTACTAAAGCTACAGGCAAGTGAGAATTTTTTTGATCATGTTTTTTTTTGGTTCGAGCTAAACTCTGCAGGACAGCAGCAGGAACGACATAGCCTTTTCCTGACCTATAGTTTACCTATAATGTAGTTCAGGGTTAGGGTT
>NW_015662955.1:0-671 GCF_001515625.1 Sinocyclocheilus rhinocerous
GAAGCGCAACTCGAGAATCTGGAACGGGCCAATCTATGACAGCACGAACCTTGTCAGGGTCCATGCTGATCCCTTCCGCCGAAACCACTGAACCGAGAAACATGACAGACTGGGCATGAAACATGTACTTCTCTGCCTTAACAAACAGGCGGTTCTCAAGCAAACGCTGTAAAACTCGGCGGACATGCTGTTCATGTACCCGAAGAGAAGATGAAAAGATAAGAATGTCGTCCAAATACACAAACACAAAGACATTAAGCATATCTCTCAAGACGTCATTAACTAAGGCCTGAAAAACCGCGGGGGCGTTGACCAGCCCGAATGGTAAAACCCGATACTCAAAGTGACCGATAGGGGTGTTAAACGCAGTCTTCCACTCGTCTCCCTCCTTAACACGTACCAAGTGGTAAGCATTGCGTAACTTCAGCTTCGTGAAAATCCTTCCGCCCTGTAAGAGTAAGTCTAGCTTCGTGAAAATCCTTGCGCCCTGTAAGATCTCGAAGGCCGACGACATAAGAGGCAAGGGATAGCGATTCTTGACTGTCTGTTATGCCAGCCCCCGATAATCGATACAGGGATGCAAGGACCCATCCTTCTTCACAAAGAAGAACCCTGCACCGGCAGGAGAGGAGGACGGAACAATAATTCCCGCGGCGAGAGACTCTGTGAGG
>NW_015662956.1:0-177 GCF_001515625.1 Sinocyclocheilus rhinocerous
GGGCTGTCCTCGACTAAGGATTTTTCTGGTCGACTAGTAGTCATTAATTTTAAGCGTTAGTCGACTAATCACACGTTTATTAATAAACCATTTAAATCATTATTATGAGCCTTTAATTGTCTACATAGGCGCTCAAGCACACGCATAAAGCTTGCCACAGCGCACCGGCAGAAGTAA
>NW_015662956.1:445-569 GCF_001515625.1 Sinocyclocheilus rhinocerous
CTCTATAGATATATATTTTTTTTTATGTCTGTAAGGTAAAGATATACACGGTGTTTCACGCTCAAGTTCACAGACCGCAACGGCAGAAAGCGCATCCTGTTTGCTTTCATTATTTCACAAAAGC
>NW_015662957.1:0-1397 GCF_001515625.1 Sinocyclocheilus rhinocerous
CAGCACAAACCTTTTGGCGTTAAAACAGTACTGTCAGGATTTACTCAGATTTACTAACAGCTTGTGCCAGCACAAACCTTTTGGCGTTAAAACAGTACTGTCAGGATTTACTCAGATTTACTAACAGCTTGTGCCAGCACAAACCTTTTGGCGTTAAAACAGTACTGTCAGGATTTACTAAAGACGCGCAGTGAAGAATTAGCGCTAAAAAGGTGTGGACAGTTATTTTTGCACCTGACCTTATTGAATATGCATTCGTAGGAGTTTCCCTTTCAGACACAATTTATGAGAGGAGAATATTAAAATGAATCACGCAACGTGATTTATTAAAGTTTGCACTCGTCAAATTACTGCTATTTGCGCCATTATTTAACAGCCAAAAAAGCATGTCTTAGAGCAGGCTGTAATTTGCTCTGCTCTTGGTAGATTGCGCTGGTCATTATGGAAATGATCTTGCTGTGTCTGTGCTCTTTAATGTGCGCATTGTCAGTAAATCACACACAGAATTTTCCCCTCCCATCTGCTCTTTTATGGAATTGCTCTCTAACGCTAATTTGCCCTGTTTAGTAAATCTGGCCCTATAACTTAAATTCAAATTATGGGGATTAATTGAAAGAGTTTTTTTCATTTGCTTTAAGGATTTAAAAAAAAATGTAATCGTGGAGCAACTTTAAATTTTGATTTTTAAAAACAGTATGTGAAATAGGACACATACAAACAATAAACAATAATCAAGCAGCGGTACACTAAACTGTTGTCACACATGCTTAGTTCAGCAAGTGGCATCCACCCTAGTAAAAAAGTAATATATTTAAAATACATTTATTTCATACTAAGTATAGTTCAAATCTATTAACATATTTACTGACATATCGCTCAAGACTTTATACATACTTTATAAAGTTACATTAACTACATTAACTTTACTACTTGTGCACAATGCACATTTCTCAATATTAAGCCGTTTTAATGTCACTTTTACTGCTTTTACTGAGATCTTTGAATAATATCAGTCTTTAAATGCAAGATATTTAAAGTGTACCTGGAGTATACTTGCAATAGTTTAACTTTTGCAGAATCAAATATACTTAAGTATATACATTTTTAGTTGGACTTCAGTAGTATTTCCGCACAATTAAAATGCATTAAGCACAAAATTAGTTATTCCAATTTAGCAGACTTTAAGTATACCAGTTTAGCATACTAAAAGTACAATTGCAGGGTATTTTTTATTAAGTACATAAATATGTAAATGTATTTTAGTATACTTAGCATGAAATAAATGTATTTCAAATACATTTTAGTATATTTATTTTTCACAAGGGAAGTAAACACGGTCTATATTGCATGGCCAAAAATTGACGTTCACTCACTCTGCATTAATATTATATCATTGC
>NW_015662957.1:2567-6211 GCF_001515625.1 Sinocyclocheilus rhinocerous
TATAAAGCAAACTATGGGCCAGATTTACTAACAGCTTGTGCCAGCACAAACCTTTTGGCGTTAAAACAGTACTGTCAGGATTTACTCAGATTTACTAACAGCTTGTGCCAGCACAAACCTTTTGGCGTTAAAACAGTACTGTCAGGATTTACTCAGATTTACTAACAGCTTGTGCCAGCACAAACCTTTTGGCGTTAAAACAGTACTGTCAGGATTTACTAAAGACGCGCAGTGAAGAATTAGCGCTAAAAAGGTGTGGACAGTTATTTTTGCACCTGACCTTATTGAATATGCATTCGTAGGAGTTTCCCTTTCAGACACAATTTATGAGAGGAGAATATTAAAATGAATCACGCAACGTGATTTATTAAAGTTTGCACTCGTCAAATTACTGCTATTTGCGCCATTATTTAACAGCCAAAAAAGCATGTCTTAGAGCAGGCTGTAATTTGCTCTGCTCTTGGTAGATTGCGCTGGTCATTATGGAAATGATCTTGCTGTGTCTGTGCTCTTTAATGTGCGCATTGTCAGTAAATCACACACAGAATTTTCCCCTCCCATCTGCTCTTTTATGGAATTGCTCTCTAACGCTAATTTGCCCTGTTTAGTAAATCTGGCCCTATAACTTAAATTCAAATTATGGGGATTAATTGAAAGAGTTTTTTTCATTTGCTTTAAGGATTTAAAAAAAAATGTAATCGTGGAGCAACTTTAAATTTTGATTTTTAAAAACAGTATGTGAAATAGGACACATACAAACAATAAACAATAATCAAGCAGCGGTACACTAAACTGTTGTCACACATGCTTAGTTCAGCAAGTGGCATCCACCCTAGTAAAAAAGTAATATATTTAAAATACATTTATTTCATACTAAGTATAGTTCAAATCTATTAACATATTTACTGACATATCGCTCAAGACTTTATACATACTTTATAAAGTTACATTAACTTTATATGGAGTACTACTTGTGCACAATGCACATTTCTCAATATTAAGCCGTTTTAATGTCACTTTTACTGAGGATTGTATGATCTTTGAATAATATCAGTCTTTAAATGCAAGATATTTAAAGTGTACCTGGAGTATACTTGCAATAGTTTAACTTTTGCAGAATCAAATATACTTAAGTATATACATTTTTAGTTGGACTTCAGTAGTATTTCCGCACAATTAAAATGCATTAAGCACAAAATTAGTTATTCCAATTTAGCAGACTTTAAGTATACCAGTTTAGCATACTAAAAGTACAATTGCAGGGTATTTTTTATTAAGTACATAAATATGTAAATGTATTTGTAGCATACTTAGCATGAAATATTTATTCCTCACTAGGGCAGTTATCGTCTTCTGTATAGTAATCTAATTTTGCGTAAAATGCATATAAATTGCGATCGAATAATGAGTCAATAAAGAACTGACAGTTGTCATACTGGAAATGATTGTCTGGCACAATGCATTGTGGGATTCAGTGTTTAACACAATATATTCTGATGATCATAGTTATGGAAAAGTTTACATAACATGCATACTATATATGCATTTATATATGCATTTAAACTTTTTTTAAACATAATATTTTACACCCTTTATAATTTTTTTTAACTCTATAGTTGTGCAGTAAAATTCACTTTAAAGATTCCCATTTCATTCATAAAGATGACATGAAAAAAATTGTCTCCTGGTGGAAAACAAAGACTGATGAAAATGACATGAAATTACCTTTAATATCCAGTAGATGGCAGCAGAGAATCACTCATTAGTTCCTTTGCCATTTCCACTCCCTAGTTTTTGTTTGTTTGTTTGTACATGACTTGCTTTTGGATTTATTACAAATTGACTATTAAGTAATGCCAGAGCAGGATCTTTATCTTTAACTGTAGAAGCTGCTAAATATATTCAGTCAACACAGACTTGTTGCTGCTGTAGTTTTGTTTTTATTATTAGGCTTATTATTATAATTATTAGGTTACTTTTATTATTAAATTACAATTCATTTGCCCCGCAATAATTTCATAGCATAACGCATAACGCGCTGTGAGGATAATAAAAGATTAGGTTATTAGCTTACTCCTCACCGATTTTGTTTTAAAAAGAACAGAAACAGAAATATTTCCAATATTGCGACAGTACATCGTGTATGCTTTCTTTTCATTTTGTTATAATGGGAAGATCTGCAAATGTGTACAACTATGTAAACATGCGAAGCCAGAGCCACACACACACAAATAAAAAACAAGCAGGACTGTTTGATAGTGGGTGAGTTCGAGCGGGTACAGATTAGAATTGAGATGAGAAAGGACGGATCTACACGAAATCACACAAATGACCCATTTTGAATTCAAAACGGCGAATTTCGCTGAAAGGTGACAAGTTTGCATCCCTGTAAGTATTCACATCTAAGCTGAAACACACTTTGGGCTTAAGGGATCTTTCACACAGAATGCCTTTTTTGGGGCAACACATAAGGCACTGGAATGGGAAAAAGTTTCAAGAGATGTTTTTTTTTTTCCAAGTTGAGCTTCATTTAACTTGACACAGTGTTCATGTGCACATGCTCTAAAAGATGCTACAGCAAGAGTCAAAGATATCCGTCAAGTGCATGTTTACATAGAAAAATCTGCGCAGTGGAACGCAAAAACATGTTCTGTGTAAGCAGCTCCCAAAAATGCCTCCATCCAAACTAATTTATAGTACATTTACTACATGGATGGTCACCCTGGTGCAACCTGCAATTAAGTGCTTTGCTCAAGGTCACAAAGGTCACAGTGGATCTCCATAACTCTCCAGTTTATGGATCGCACCAACAGGGTTCAAACAAGCAACATTGGAGTCAAAGTCAAGTTCTACTAAACACGTGGTAGTTAATCAGCCTTTACTGACCCTGTAAAACTCCTCGTTGATGCTGGAGTCCTGAACCTGTGAGGAGACGGTCTTCTTAACCTCCTCCCATTCAGCTTCAGTGCGCAGGGCAAGCAGAGCTACAAACAAACATACACAAAGACACGATCACCTCTCTGCTGACCACATCACATGTGTTTATCTTCTAAAAGCTAGTGGACTCTGTTCTAAGCCCCTGTAAACCCTTCCCCCATCCACCAATCCCTAGTATTGATTAGCTGAACTGTAATATGTGGGTCTCCTAGGGTAAAAGTACTTTAGTAGCGCTTAGGAGGACAATATGGCTACCTGCCTTTTTGTGCATGATCTAAACTTCCAGCATGGAACAGTTAAGTTGATTTGCACATTAATAGGTCAGGAAGAATCTACTGTGAATCCTGTTGGTCTGTTCATTCAATCATCTAGCCACAGAAACATGCAGCAACAACAACCCTAAACATTCACATTTATTTCTAGATTCTGCTTCTGTTTCCATGGTTTTAGCTGCACTGACCACTTACGTTCTTCAAAAGCTAGTTGTGCTTGATTTGTTACAGCATTGAGCACATAAACAGGAAAACTGGACATGCTAGTAACAAAATCCCACGCTGTGTAGTTAATCCTAATTTGAAATTTTTTTTTATATACTACACAATCAAGTGAAATTTCAAAGGACTTTTAATTAGTGCTGTCAAATGATTAATCGCATCCAAAATAAAAGATTTTGTTTACGTAATATGTGTGTGTACTGTGTATATTAT
>NW_015662957.1:6354-11276 GCF_001515625.1 Sinocyclocheilus rhinocerous
AAAATATGTTGTTTATATTTTAAATGTATTTATATATAATATAAATTATATTAATATAAATATATACATGTAAATACATGTAAATATTTTCGAAATATATACTGTATGTGTGTATTTATATATACATAATAAATGTACACAGAACACACATATTATATATATGTACATATTACATATATTATGTAAACAAAAACTTTTATTTTGGATGCGATTAATCACGATTAATCGTTTGACAGCACTACTTTTCATTTGATTTCCGATATTTCAAGCTACGTATAACAAAGATCTTTAGAAATGATAAATCCCTCACCTGCTGGTGGTCTAAGGGTGCAGCTGTGCTCCTGTGCCCAGCCTGGCAAATGAAGCAGAGGGTCCAGGTAGAAGACCCACGTGATAGATTGGGTGTCAGGGAGCCCATCGGTGCCGGCATATCGAAGACGCAAGCGACCCCCTACGTTCTCCTCAATCACTGCAGACCAGAACACCCCAGCATCTTGACGGCCCACTAGCTCGACGTTTAGACCCGGACTTAACAGATCTATAGGATTACAGCCACGCTGAGCCTACAAACACAAAAGCAAAAGTTGCACGCACGCAGATAATGTAATATATAATATCTTAGCAATAACTGTGGAAATTTTATTGTTGTGCTACAAACATCAGTTTAAAAATCACGGCTATAACAATGTTTCATTAATTTATAATTGTAATTAATGTTTTTTTAATACTGTTTATATTGAGTTTCAAATTCAAAAAGTCATGTCTTTTCTACCTGCTTTTTTTTTCAAGTATTTGCAATTATTCTCATGATTTAAATCTTAATATTTTGCTTTTTAAATTTTACAGCACTTTGGGTTGGTACAATGCTTTAATGTTTTTGAAAGAAGTATCTTGTACTTGCCAAGGCAGCATTTCTAAAATACAGTAAGATACAGTAATATTGTGATATATATATATATATAGATAGATAGATAGATACAGTAAGATTGTGATATAGATTGTTTTCTATTTTAATATTTTTAAAAATTAAAAAAAAAATTCTGTGATGGCAAAAGCTGATTTTTAGGCATCATTACTCCAGTCTTCAAGGTCACGTGATCCTTCAGAAATCATTGTAATATGCTGATTTGGTGCTCAAGAAATATTTCTTATTATATTATCAATGTTTAAAACAGTTGTGCTGCCTGTTTTTATTATGGTTTTTTATTTAGTTTAAAAGAACAGCATTTATTAGAAATAGAAATCATTTAAATGTCTTTACTGGCACATCAGTTAAATGTGTCCTTGCTAAATAAAAGTATTCATTTAATAAAAATAAATACATAAATAATAAAAAAGAAAATGGGTAAATTGTGTAAATACTGCATCTGCTGAGTTTACATACTTGATTCTAATTGGTCAAATGCAGAATTTAGCTGTCAAATAATGTTGTATAATGACTATTAAACTGTACACTTAATCTTATCTCTCATGGTCCCTCTTTTTCATGCAATTTAGAACAGCTAATCGTCTGCAATCTTGCAACTAAAAACACTGAGCTGATAGTGATATACTGAAATACTGATTGCAGTAAAAATGGTCTTAGTTGACTTGAAATATTAATTTTAATATATCATGCTATCAGTTTATTTTGCAATAATGACCAGCTCTCTATATATTTTCTCCTACATTTATGGCATATATCTTACCCCTTCCAGGAGACTAGCAGGTACACTGCAGGATTCAGCCAGAGCTTTCTCCAGTAGCGCTTCCCAGTCCTGGTGCTTCTCACGGACACCTGAGCACAAATTCAGAGCATTTTAAAGACATAACAGATCTTCAGACTATCCTGCTGACAGATTTATGCCATTTTGCGCTTATGATGGCTTCACCATTGACATGGTATTTTGGGCCATAAGCACAGCTGTCAATAAGGCACAGGCAGCCAGAAGCAAAATGCCAGCAACCATCTGGACTCCCCTACGTCTGTACCTACTGCACTCTATTGCAGGATTTTATTAATAAAAGAAGCTTTAAGTATTAAAACGGGTCTTTTAATAATTTCAGAGGAGTAAAGGCCATGCCCATCAGCAAGCTGCAAGCTAAATAAAAGCCCCAACACAAACACCCCTCCCCCATTTCCTGAATATGCCCACAAATCGACTGTGAACAACCACCTACAGGAATTAGCACTGCGCTGCAAGCAACACAGCACTTGAAGAATATAAAGAAATATGCAAATTTGGCACTGTGTGGACGATGCGCACAAAGCTTTTTTGAAATGAGAGCATAACCTCTGCAGAGCCTAAATTCAAATCATCTTTACCTAAAAAGCCACATGTTCTCTTGAGTGAGTGATTAAATGAAACAATTAGGTTCTAATCATCATAAATTAGACAGCACAGTGAATCTGCTAAGTCTCTGCTCACCCTCTGGAGGTCTCATCGGTCGACGCTGCTGCTTGCTCCATCCGATCGGGTGCAGGTCAGCGGTCATGATGTCACACCAAAAGTCGGCACGCCGGTCATCTTGGTAACCCTCATATCGTAGCAACAGCAGCTGTCCGCAGGTGGTGATTATTGTGGCCACCCAGTATGCCGTTTCTATTTCAGTACGCACACACACCTCCAGCTTCATACCAGGAGTCAGACCGGTCTCCAGGCCCTGGTCCACCTGCAAAGGAAAAACACTGGTCTGAGCAGATGACAGAGCAGACACATGGCCAGGTGACACCTGGTGAGTAAACTACAGGGCAGCATGAGTGTAATTTTGGTCTCTCAGTATTTATATACCACTAAAGTATTTATTAACAATTTAAATTAGCTTTTTGAAGCTTTTATTAGCTAAATTGAATACATCACTAATGCATAGCGAGTAATCTAAATGTTGACTTGTTTTCTTACATGCTGGCTCTAGTGCACTCTACATTTCTGTTTTTGCGATCGGACACAACAGAACGCAATGTCTCAATAAGTTGGGTATTGGTGGATTCAAACCTGATTCTAGGGCTGCAGAATAAATGTGATTGTCATGCGCATCTCGTCAGTAAAGCCGGTTCTGTGATTAGTAGTAAATCTCCTTCACGTGCTTTCAGATGGAGCGGCATTTAATACACAGAGCCGTAGTTCGCTGACAAGCTACGCAATATCGCGTTCATAATCGCAGATGAATCACATTTGATTATGAATGCGATATTGCGTAGCTTGTCAGCGAACTACGGCTCTGTGTCTTAAATGCCGCTCCACCTGAAAGCACGTGATGGAGATTTACTACTAATCACAGAACCGGCTTTACTGATGAGATACGCATGACAATCGCATGTGATTTATCGTGCAGCCCTACCTGATTCTTTAAAAGAACCAGCTCAAAAGAGCCGTTCATCTATGAATCACTCTGGTAGCTCACATAGCTCCTGCAGCAATGGCAAGGTCATGGATAAAAGTTTCTTCCAAATTAATAAAAAATCTACTCTAGCTGCTTGCATCAGTGTAAGAGAAAAACATGTTTTTGTCACATCTGAATTTGATTAAAAGCTTTCAGCTTGGTTAAAAAAATAACTTCTTTTCTTTAGATTCTAGAGATTCATTATAGTGGTATAGAACAAACACAGCCTGGCCCGGTTTACTCACGTGTTTAAACGCATGATGAGGAACAGAAAGTGCCCCGGTTTCCTCCAGGTAGTCATCCCAGTTAAACTCTGACACATGCTGACCAGAGTCTGCATCTGAAACATTGAACGACCAATAGCTCAAACACTGCAGAGTTCATTCAGCAAACCATATCAACAGAGCGTGAAAGTGAGTGCTCATATATATATATATATATATATTAGGGAAAAAATATCGATATCTCGATTTTAATCGATTCTCATTTTTAACGAAACGATATCGATTCTTAAATCCCAAGAATCGATTAGTCTAGCCTGTTTTCAGTTAATGGATGGAACATTGAAGCGCACCTACCATCCAATAAATCGCAATAAGCATTGTGCGTTGATACTTTACATATGAAACAAAGTCTGAGATTTAAATTTATGTCCATTGTATTGAAGTATTTAAACAATAAATGCCGTTTTGGCGCTGTTTAATCTCGAGTGACAGATCGCTGTAGCGCCTCAGTTCAACAGATGCGGCAGCGCGAGGCGCACGTGAACTGATCATCTCCTCCACATCCGAAGGCAAGTTAAAAGAAAGAGTATAACTTTACAATCCGTATCCTGTCTCATGTAATCGAATGTCACGTAAAGTCACATTTACCTCAGAAAGCATATTTGGTGACCATAAACTCGATAGTCAGCCAGAAAAATAAACTCTAGAGAGGAGCATTTTGCTAAATATATGCACCCTATAACATTCATTATATATATTTTTTACCGTTCTTTAATGCTTTATTTATGTTTGAATAAATCCGTCCAAGTTTTTATGACAGCCACTATTTAAATGTGCATATTTAAAAAAACTAACTTAAGTAATTGTAACTTAGTTATTATAAAAACTTCATTAAGTGCAATTTAAGCAATTGTACAGCACAAATCAGTCAATTTTAACCTTCAATATTATAATGATGCAGTACCAACTGACTCTCATGTATATCTTACAGCATTAGTTGAGAGATTTTTTTTCCTTGAGAAATATATATATATATATATATATGGTGATAATAGGCAGGCGCTTGCGCAAATATTCGGGTGACCTTTGCTTGAGGTTATGCAGAAATGTCCACCACTCTCGGTCAAGGACAAACACCGTGCCAGTACAATAGGGCTGCCACTAATGGCTATTTTTATTTCGATTAATCTATCGACTAATTTATCGATTAATCTAAACGGTTAATTTCCGACCCCAAAAAAACTAAAATTTTACTTAACAATATTTTATTAAGCTATATTTCATTAAACCAAATGAAATCCAAAAGTAAAAAAGTAAAGTGCAACATAAAGTGCA
>NW_015662957.1:11428-51430 GCF_001515625.1 Sinocyclocheilus rhinocerous
ACTTAAAATACATATATAATAGCAATGAGGCAATAATAATTCGTTCAAATAAAGTATCAAAACAAGAAATCACATGGTTTTATTGAACAAAATTGTGTTGTTGTGTTTGTTGCTGTGGCTCAGCGGTAGAGCATTGCGTTAGCAGCGCAAAAGGTTGTGGGTTCGATTTACAGGAAACACACATACTGGTAAAAAACGTATAGCCTGAATGCACTGTAAGTCGCTTTGGATAAAAGCGTCTGCTAAATGCATAAATTATATTTAAAAATTATAAACAACAGAGCTAATGTACATTACGCATTACAACAAAGGCCTGCAGAGGGCGCCAACGGCCTGACGATTGTTTTTACACATTGCTTCCCGATCTAATCCTTGTTTAATATTGACCAAGCACCATTTCATTCAAATGTCCACGTAATCTTTAATATTTGGCTATTTCTTTAGGACAGAAATGCTATAGCCACTGTAATTAAATGAATGTGTGGACATCAAAACGTGTAAACTCCGAGTGAGGGTTTGAGCTTTTTTTTTTTTGAAACCGCGATGTATTCTCCTGAGTTTGCGTAGATTTATAAATGATTTACCTTACAAATTTGATGAAATGGCGCATGTTGCGTTCCCAGATGACCGTTATAATAAACTCAAACTCACAACAACATGCAGAGATGGAGTTTGAGACGCTCCACACATGTAAATGATAACAGTTCCAGTGGAACTACTGTGAACGGAGACGCTTTGTGACTCATGTACTTAACCTACACGCATGTAAATAATTAAAGCGCATATACTGTATTAGAACGGCATTGCATATAATTAATTAAATCGTAGCGTTTGTGAATTCACAAATATGCTTAATTATGATTTTTCAATGGAATTCTTGTCTGTGAAATGCGCCACATCCGGTATTTTGCCGGTTAGTCGACGCGAGCAAAATGAAGTCGAGGATTTTTAAAAATCGAATAGTCTAATAAAATCGACGAATCGCGACAGCCCTACAGTACAATTTTCATATGTGCAATACAGCTCTCAATACTATAATTTTCAGGGTCAAAGAATGGACTATAGTTTGGTTTTTCTTCAAATTATTTAGCAACAGTGCAGAAGGAAAGAAAATAAATAGCTTACCCGACTCCAGCGCCTCAAGGCTCATGTCTGAAGCCCCCAGAGGACAATCAAACCGTTTCTACATGAATAATAAGGAAGGGGAAAAAAACAAATGAGAGGAAAACAAACACTGAACCAAAGAGAGATGAATTATGATATTAGAATAACAATTCATATAAAAGAAATTCTGTAAAAGTATTTGTGTGTGAGAGAGAATGCAGAAACATGAGGAGACTTGCACAAGCCACATTTCACACAGCCTAGTTCATTTAAGTAAGTGGGAGGAGGAATCCTTAGTGTGTAGCTTCCAAGATAAAAGCCACTTCTGTCACTCAGACTCCCCACATCACCTTTGAGAAGCAAAAATGCACCACAATGCCCAATATAGCTTCGCAAAATGAAAAAGTTGGGTAGATATAATATCGCCTAAACAGCAGACTCTAATAATGCAACATATATGGAGAAAGGGACACCAAAATGAAGACATTTAACTAGAAACTTAACTAAAAAGCCAGAAACAACTTTGAAAGTTCTGTTTCAAGCTCAACATGCAATCTCTCTAAAATGCAAAAAGAAAGAAAATGGCTACCAAAGTTGCATTAACTCTGTCTATTCACCCAGAGCTGTCAAGCTGTCTTTGTGAAGGTTGACGTCTCTATTAAAGAGAGTCAGACATTCTCCCTGACAGCCGTTGGCGGGCCACGACCCTCATGCTCTGCTGGGATCAACTCTTTCAGTCCACCCCCCTCCACTCCAGCACCGTCCCAGAGCCCCGGAGCACAGCCCGGGCCACGGACACAATGTACTGGGGGTCATGGTGGTCTCGAATAGGGATTGAAAAGAGCAGCCAGGGCTGTTTAAAAAGCCATGTTGCTGTCCCTCAGTATGAAGATCAATTGAACTCTAAAGCATTATGTGAAGAAATTACCCTTACAATAAAAAATACCCTGGTAACGACAGTTTCCGCTCAAAAAAAAAAGAAGTAATTTAGTGTTAGTACAATAACTGTGGGCGCTTGTATAAGCCTGTTTGGGCATAAAATAAATAAACTACACATATTGTAGAAACTACAGTATTTTAGCGGAAAGTCGTTGGTAATACCATAGCGATTTTTTTTTATTTAATCAGTAAGAAAACATACCGAGATGATGGATGAATGTAACACTTTGTTTCAATGTCTACAACTCTAAAACACTTTAAGTGTTTTTGTGCAATGCGTCTTAAAGGTTGATATAATATTTGTCTCTAAACCATGTAAACAAATGTCAAGTACAAAAAGCGCTACTGCTGGAGTTAACCTGCTAATTTTGTGCCATGAATTTCTTTTTTAAATTCATTATTACTATCCTGCAACCATCACATTTTAAACATTTTAATTCAAAATGCCAAACAAATGGGAAACATGAATTTGAAAAAGCAAATAAATTAGCAGTCTAGTTTTTTAAAAATAAAATTAATAAAAAATAAAATTACACTACATCTTTATCTATTTGAAGTACACAACATTTTCATTTTTACAGTAGTATGGTTATTAAAAGAGAACTAGAGATAATGTAGTAACTATGGGAAATGGGCAGAAACTATGGTTACCATGGTGACTACCAAGTGAAAGGTAGTCTTTGTTTTCATTGTCTGTAACTCAGCGTTTTTGTGCTCCGTCCTAAACTTAGATAATATTTTCATATTTGTCTGTAACAAAATAGTTTAGAAATCTACTAGTCCCAAAACTGTAAAATAACATCATGTGGAAACAACACTGCTATTATAATCTACTTTATGTTATTCTTTGTGTTATAAACAATTTTGAGCATGAATTTACTGTGGTAATTAAACTTGCTTGTTCTAAATCATTATCGCTGTCTCTTAACCACTCCTCCTGATTGCCTTTTTAAAAAAATGTTTATTTAAAATGGCAAGCATATGGGAAAAATAGATTAAAAAAAGTAAATAAAAATAGCAATGATGCCTAACTTTGTCAAATGCAGAGAAAAACCTTGGATGTCATATAGCCTATCAGACATGAGAATTTGATTCAAAACCACTTGTGTCATCCATTAATCAACATGAAGCCATACTCTTTATATTTCTAACACAAAAACTTACAACTTCTACTGTTATGATCATGCACGTAGTGAACGAGGAGACCCCGGGACAGCGGAAATCTATTTCTGGTGTGTCTATGAACCGACCCTCAGCACATTCCTGCCAAACTCTGCCGCTCCATCACTTCAAACTAAAGACAACTTCCCTCCATTGATCAAGAACCGTAGATATACACAAACACAAGCGAATTACGGCAACGAACACAAATGAAGAAAAAAGACGAAAGAAGAACATGACAAATGACGCAGTGACCGTTATCACGTGCACAAAGCACAGTCTGCTCCTCGTTCAGAGACATTCTGGCGAGTTATTCTTATACACTGTTGTGAAAAATGAGGACTTTCATAAGAATAATATTTTTCTTGATTAGACAAATGATCAGTTCAAAAGCCAAATCCCCCTTTTTCATTTTTGAAGACTATCTAATAGTGAAAACTACATGAGAAATAATGTTTCCCTGTATTTTTATGACAGAACGAAGCCAAATGGGAGCGCGAGTTCTTCACAATGGAGTGATGGTGACTTATAACACAACTTCTATTATGTAACACGGCCAGAGAATGAAACCGTCATCAATTTCTGAAATTTCTTTAAACTTTGTCTTTTAAACATGAATATTACTAAACCCCCACAAAACAACATGAGCTCCTACAATCACAATAACGCATCATTGTTATGTATAACCACTGGCCAAATAAACGCCATTTAGAAGGTAACGTAGCGATAAATAGAACCGACAGCTGATGTATAATTTGATTCATTTAGTGAGTGTAATTCATAGAAATCGCCCAACAAGGAATGATGATAGTTCGCTGGTCAAGCGCATGTGTGTTCGGCTAGCTACATATAACTGGATAATAGCCTTTAATACATTCACGCCGATCAGGCAACTTTCATTCCGAGAGACACATCGCGCAATTCAACATTATTAGCCATGAAACATTTTCTCGGCGCCGTTTCGCGAGGCTTTTTTGTTTATGTGAGTGCGGCTGATTTCGTGCACATGCTAAAAACGCCTGTAACCAAGTCAAGTTACTGAAACGTCATAGCTTAAGCAATAGAGCCAGGCACTCATACGAGCGAGCACAAGTCACCTTTTTTTTGGAGACGGGAAAAAAGATGCAGGCAAAGCAAAATCGCTCGTTAAAGCCAAGGTCGATTAGGGCAAAGGGTAAAATACATAAATATTTGGGAATGCATTTCGTTTCTTACCAGTGAGGAGTTTTTCAAGTCGGTTTTAGATGCCGTGTCTTTTTCCGCCTAGTCGTTCACGACCTCATTCCAATATGGCACAAAGTGTGAGTGCGCATGCGCCGTCTCTCGCGCGAGCCTCTCATCCACGAGCCCGGGGATTGATATTTGTTGGCTTTCAGCGATTAAAAAGACGAACTTGCCACATATTTGAACAGAGCGTTTACAGTGTCCCACCGAAACAACACTGAAATAACGTTAATACAGCACTTTTGTTGATTATTACAGCTTTTATTTGTAATGTGCATAGACTGAACAATAAAAACGCTGGGACGCAATATTAAACGGTTGCTAACAACTGTCATAACCTGTTCAGGTCTTCGCTGCGCGGAGGTTAGCGATTATTCTGGTTTCTATAAGTTATTGGGATGAATGCAATCAATAATTCTGTATGCAAGGTTTGCCACCCTGCTCTGTCGTTTTGTCCAGTAAAGTGTTTGTTGGCTAGAACGTACCATTAAACAGAATCTATCGCAACTGCGCCACGCTGAGCAGCCTGCTTCTCTATGTAAATCATCTTTCTAGATCCTTCTGTGGAAACACTGATTTTACATTTTATATGTGATTGATTTATGTATAGCATACTGAAGATAAAATGCTTGATTCAAAAACTTTGTTTTAAACAAAATCTCCATTTTTATTTTGGTGTCTATTAGGTCAACATTTCAAAACAGAGAGAAAACAATCATTTTAAAATAAGATTTCAAATAAATGAGCTTTGATTACCAGGTCAGGGACTGACATTTGTCCCCATAAAGTATAGATTAAATAATTTATCCCATAACACAGGGCTTATCTCTTTGAAAAAAGAAACAGAAACTAAAAGCCTCTTACTAATTTACTTTATTTAAAACCTTTTGATAGTCTTGGTTTACTTTACACACTTATCTTTTGGCAATATGATGCACATTTTTGTCAACTATGTTCTAAGACCAGTTATCTTTTAACAATTCAATAACTTTTTTTCAGATAAGTAAGTGATTTTTCATCATGAAACAATCTGTATGCATCTTCTAAAATGGTTAATGAAAATAGTTGTGGAAATTAAAGTATGTGTTCTATTCCTGGTCTCAAATTATAACTATTGGGAACTATACAGAGTAAGATCAGAAAACTGCAAACAAAAATGTAGCATATTTTATTATTTCTATCAAGAAATTGTGCCTAAAAGGAAGCGATAATCAAACAATAAATGCATATTTGTTCTTACTTTTGAAATCTATAGTTTTACAATGTGAATCAATCAGTCTTTTATTCAAAATGGGTTTCCCCACTAGTCCAACATGTGACCACTGACATGTTTACATGTATTGTGAACATGATTTTGAGCCATTTTAATACTATTAATAGACCTTTATAATATTAGATGTATCATATATGGCAGTTACACCTGTATACTAACATGTTTTACGTGCTTCCTTTCATGTAGCTTTGACCCAGACATCATCTTTCCAAGGGACAAACTGAAATTAAACAGCTCTGGTCATGTGACTGTTTACACCCGCCATGTAAAAATGTTCACGTGAAATGAAGACAGTCTGCACTTTCATTTATAGTTGGTACCTTTGTGTAAAATACACTAACAACTTTTTTAAAGACCCTTCAACATCAAAAGTAAATTTTAGTCACGCATATTACCGGTGGATCTGAATGTGCTGAAATGCTCCGGGAAATGCTTCTTTAGGTCAAACGAGGCTTAACATGCAGTTTAAACCCAACTCCGCTAGATGGCACTACTTTCAATCTTTTCAAATTAGTTTAAGCGGCTGTGATGGACGGTGATGATGGCTCAGCAAAGTAGGCTAGCTACACTGAATGAACGTCTTCCTGTCAGTTTCTTTAGCAAAATGACCAAAATAACCTACATTTCTGAACCTAAATAAACATGGGATCTCCTTTGGGAGGTTATTTATTTATTTTAAAGGCAGGGGTGGTATGGCATTTTGGTAGAAACTATGATTACTATAGTAAAAACTTTATGAATGAATGTGCCACGACACGACAGTAAAGTCAAAATTAAAGTCGAAGAAACCTTTAATGGTGTTGAGTTCTGAGGAGTAAATTCGGTAAAAAAACGAAAAGAAAAAGAGAACATTACCTCCAGTAACAACAACAGTTCAGAACAATATACATATATTGTTATATACAGTATCATACTTTATTAAAACACTGACATTAAATACATATATTTATACTCTCACTTGCTTAGGAGATGTATATCCTCCACCCACCAATATACTACCTATTACAGTACCATAAAAGCAACCCTATGTATAAACAATATGTCTAGCAAGACATTAATATTTCTAGGTTATTATTGAAGAGGTTTTAGGTTCGCCTACACTAGACCTCCATTATAGATCCATAGTGAAAAAAAAAACACTATTCTGTGCACGCTCAGCTCACGCTGGCAAAATCAGGATCTTATAATTACAACTTACACTGTAGAACTTGTTTCAGATCAATAAGAAAGGATAGATACAAAAAATAACCACCAAATTATCCAACAAACAAACATTAGCATGAGATTCTGTTTAACAATAAAATGTTGTATGAGGGAAAACAAGGAGGATTCAAGAGTGTTAAGAAGGCCACTATTCAATCAAATTGCAAAGTCCCAGCATATTATACAGACTAAAATGTACAGTCCCTTTCTTTTGGGTTTCTAGAATCCCTTTTTTGTCTGTCTGATTGGATGTATGATAGTAAGGGCATTATTTAATCACATGAACATTTATAAGAGATATTACAAGAACAAATATAGTACATCGTCAAATAAAGTTTTGATTCAAAGTTTTGATCATTTGATTGAAGAAGACATAAATACAGCATTATCTAGTTGGACCATCCAGAAAGTATAACAAGCGTAACACTGGTTGAACTCCTGGCTCTTATACGCCGTTTTGATTTGAGTTGGGCAGGTTTAGAGGATCCTGGTCGGAATGTCTTATTTTTCCATAATGGTCTCCATTTTGGGGTTAATGAAAGAGAAGCCAGCAAAGGCAGACTGGTCCATGGAGTCTATCAGGTTCTTGTCACTTTGAGAGAGACGGGGGTTCTCACTGAGGAAATCCCGGTCAAAATTGCTACAGTCATTGGGGGATTTCTGCAAGTAGAGGAAGAGAGATGTCAGAAAATAATCCTGAAGTCACTTTTCAAGACTGTTGAAGGGGTCATATCCTACTTCATTCTTTGTCTGGTGTGACGTGGGTAGAAGTCTTCAGTGTCACATGATCTTTAAGAAATCATTCTAATATGCTGATTTGGTCCTCAAAAAACATTTCTAATTATCATCCATGTTCAAAACATTGGTGCCGTTTAATATTTTTGACAACATTTAAATGACAGATTTTTAGTAAGATTAAAAATATCTTTCCCATCACTTTTGATCAACTTAATGCATCCTACTGAATGAATAAAAGCACACATTTCCTTCAAGTCTTACTGACCCCAAACTTTTGAAAATTAGCGTACATTCACAAATCACAGTCACAAAACAATCAACACTTTAATGTGCTGCTCAAACTGTTAAGATTCCACTGTTAAAAAATACATTTGCTGCCACCTAATGCTGTGATTCTACTGAAGTATATGCAGAGTTGTAGGTGCTACATACAGTCAAAAAAGAAGTTTTGTAAGCAGTTTAGGAATACTAGTAAGAAGAAATAACAGGTAATAGTCAAGTTTCTGAATACCAAATAGGCATTGATGACGTATACTGTAAATGACGTGTACTATTTGTCTGTCTGATGTCAATAACTTACTGAATAAACTGTCCACTTGGACTGGGGAGGAAGTTTTGATTTCTGAAAGTTACAGCATTTTTTCCATTGTAAATCCTACTCTTATCTCAACAGACTAAGGAAAACTGGATTGCTCATGACATGATACAACCTCTTTAAAAGAGATTTCCTGTTATTGTAATGTCATCAATTAGAGCACAGATAAGGCAAAGGTTACTGGTTTATCATTAACTTCTTCACAAGTTTTCAGCCATGAGCACTACATTAGCTAAACGCTTATGACAGATATTTTGCTACGGCCTTTTGTTTCAAAGTACAGCAATAAGCTTCACATTATTTACATTTATATTGCATTACTTTGAATCGTGCAATGAAATCAGCTGTAAAATGAATTCTGCATGTAGGTCAAACCTCTCTTAACACCACTCATAGCAGTGTTATTTTAGTATTATTTATACACTATTATAGTATATATAATATTTTGAATTTGTGTTTTTTTTTCATAATTTAGTTTTCATTTTAATTTCAGTTTAAGCTTGTCATTTTTTAAAAATATTTAGCTTTAATGTATTTTCATTTCAGCCTAGGAAGCATTTAAAATTTTTCATCTAATATTTACATTTTATTCAAATCCAGCTGTATATCAATTAAGGAAAACAATTTTTAATAGTAAATCAAATCATATCAGAATCGTACCACTTTTGGCTTGAATGGGGGAGACACCTCTCGTTTCTCCAGAGCAGGCCAATTGATTGTCTTGAAGAAAGCGTGTCCACGGATATTTCCCACAACACCAAGCCGTCGAGTTGGATCCCGTTCAAATAACTGTGAAAATGTAAAAGACACAGATTGAATGACTCCACAAAGCATCAGTACTGACAGCGTTCATTAAGATAAATCAATTGGTCAGACTCACTTTCTCCAGCAGGTCTTTGGCCTCTTTGGTAATCCACCGTGGGTAGTGAGGTACATCCATGCGTATCGACTCAAACAGCTCGTCCTCATCATCGCCCTGGAATGGCGACTGGCCAATCAGCATCTCGTAGAGCAGCACGCCGAACGACCACCAGTCCACAGAGAAACTGTATTTCTGTCCCAGCAGGATCTCAGGAGCAATATAATCTGGTGTGCCACAGAATGTGGTTGCTCTGTTTTCTCCAAGCATGTTCTCTTTGCACATCCCAAAGTCTGCAATCTTAATATGTCCATCCTTGTCCAGCATCACATTGTCCAACTTTAAATCTCTGATTAGACAGAAAGACAGACATGGTCCATTTGAGAAATGTAATTCATATGGACGTTCATGGCATGTTTTGGTTTGGTAATTTTCGTTGTATGAAAAAGAGCAACTTTCTGCTAAATTACTTGTGCATGACAATAAAAATAATCACAAACTTGAAATACAAAATTGAAAACAGTAATATTGTAAAATATAATTATAATGCAATAAAATGTATTTTAAAATGTAATTTCTCCCTGTGATGGTAAAGCTGAGTTTTCAGCATCATTACTCTAGTCTTCATTCACATGATCCTTCAGAAATCCTTCTACTGTGTTGATTTGGTGCTCAAGATACATTTTTATTATTATCAATGTTAAAAAAACTGTTGTGCTGCTTAATAGTATTGTGTAAATTGTGATACATTTTTGACATTAGACATTATTAGACATTTAATATTAGATTGACCCTCAATCTCACTGAAAAAAAAAGAATTCAAATAATCAAAATAAGAGTTTCTTCAACAAGGAACACTCATTTTACCTGTATATAATTCCTGTAGAATGGAGGTACTGTAGTCCACAGATGATTTCAGCACCATAAAACCTGTGACAAGAAACAGATTTGACCAAAACACTTTTGTTTCACAAAAAAACTTATTTCTTGATTACGGAAGATAAACAATATAGATATGCTACAGCAAAAAAGATCATTCATCACTCACGTGGCTCTGTACAAATCAAAACGGCCCTTATCCTGAATGTGGAACATCAGATCTCCTCCATTCAGATACTCCATCACAAAGAATAAGTGCTCCTATTGATAAACACACAGATCATCATCATTATTAAGTGGATAGTAATATATTTTACTGGAAAGAATGACAACAACACATCATTCTAAAGCAAATTATCTTGGTTAGATCTTTGTGTGAGCCTGTCAAACAAGGAAAATCAAAGCTGACGGCAAGGCAATTTCACATAGCACTCATATTTTGTGTTATTCCCCTCAAAACATTTCCAGACTGCACAGACACATTGATAAGCTATTCCTCAAAGCTGTAATTTCATGATATAGCATGAGATCTCAAACAGAACCTGTTATTTTGTGTTTACAATATTCCATGTCATTCTCATAATGTTTGATGTCAAACCTATGGTCCCTCACACATGCCAAGCAGGCTGACGTGAGCTGATCAAATCCCGACAGTCACGCAAACTTAGCATGTGTAACGGGGGGAACGAGTTCTACGGCATACATCATGATAATGGTAACAAAGCTTTGTTCCTGCAATTGCTTTACTGTAACCATATATCTACGTCATTTGACAGGAAGATATTTCACTTTGCACAACCACATTCCATATTCATCAGTAGCTCTCTGCTGAATTAAAGAGACCCCAGACTTTTGAATGGTAGTGTCTGTAACACGTTATTATTTGGAAGCACGCTCACCTTCGACTGAAAGGTGCAGTAGAGGTGTGTGAGGAAAGGGTTTTCCCAGGCTAATGCTAACACTCTTTTTTCCACCATTGTGCACTCCACGTCATCGTCCATAAGCACCACATCCTTCTTCAGGGCCTTTACAGCAAAATATTCTCCCCTTCCTTTGAGCTCAGCGAGCAACACCTGACAGCACATGGGAATTGTTTAAAGAGAGGACTTCATAACAATACAGTGCAGAAATCTGTATACTGTGTGTTTCTTACCTTTCCAAAGCTGCCTTTGCCTAGTACCTTGTGGAACACAAAGTTGCTTATGGAGACACGAGATGTGATGGTGGTGCTGGGAGGGGTCGTATCGTCCCACAGTTTTCCATACTGAGAGCCCTCCGCTAATATTTGTAAACACAAATATACATATACGCCAATGGCCACACATTAATAAACACAAGACGAGGTTACAAATAGCTAAATAAAACTAAAACATTGCTGGTATTTAAAATAAAAAATGTTAATTGAAATAAAATAATATATAAAAACCTGTATTATTTTAGTCAGTTGTCAGGGCAACATTTCTTACTTTGATTTACTTTCACTTTATACTAAAATAACTAAAAGTGAAATAAAAACAAATACAAACTTGGATATAGATATATCTAAATATAAATTAAAAAATAAATAAAAAATGACAAAAAACACCACAAAATTACTAAAATGAAAATGAAAACAGAAAATATATATAAAATAATTATAATAATTTTAATTGAATTCATTTTTCATTTTCATTTTTTTTTATTAAAGTTTTAAATGTGACATAATTGTCCGAATACGTTTTGGGGCCACTTCATATTCAAATAAAATCAAAGCTAAACTAAGGTACCAAAACCAAGGAAACCAATAATGCAGTAGGAAATATGCAGTAATTCAAACTCACCACTAGGGTCCACTGGCACATTTTTATCTATGGCTTCATAGATTCCAATTTCTGACAGAGTGGGATCTGGACGCTTTGTGGAAGATTTCTAAACACAATCAATGAAATAGTAAGCATGTTAGATTTTGTCTGCTTTATTTCTGGGAGTTTATTGCATACTGATGCAGAGAACAGCATGATGCTGCTACATATGAACCCATGAAAACCCCAAAATAATGTAATCTTTTAGGTTTATAAAATAATGTTACTGCAAATGTCTTGAAAAAAAGCCAAGGTTGACTGGTTGAATCCTTTACCAGGCTAACTTGAGTCAAAGCCTCAGCCAGGAGCTTCTGGTTGATTCCGCAGAGGTTGGCAACCTTGGTCTGGCATTTATGATGAACGTTCATACTACATTCTGGACAGAGAGAGTAAGTTGCATTAGATATGAACAAAAAGACAATGAAAGGGAAAAACAGATGAAAGACAATCATCAATAAAACATCGTTCTTACCTTCACACTTGAGGCCTTGTCTGACCATTCCCCACAGCAGACTCCCACAGTGATCACAGAAGGTCGGGCTCATGTAGTTATGGGTCTTGAAGCGATGTGGCATGTCAATCTTAAAGCGCTCCTTCTGAAACTGCAGATGTACAAACAGGCCATCAGCACCAAACTGAATCGAAATGCTTGTGGGCACAGATGCAACATCTACAACGCCTCATGGAGCCCTTTCCAGAAGAGGTCCTTACTAGCCACATAGATCCCAGAGCTGCCCACTGCCCATCAGAGACTCTTTACAGAGAGGCTTTACAGTGTTTAGTTTGGTTACCCCAACATATTTGCGACACTTTTACAATATCATGGCCTTCTATTGATTACTGACAGACTCTGATCCTTGCTCAGTTTGCTATTGGTGTTGGAAACAGAAGGTCCAGCCCTTTGGAACTTCAAGTGAATGTTTCTTTCTCTTAATAAGTCCTGGTTAAATTTTGACCCAAAACAGTTAAGATTGGCATCAGAGAGATGCATGCAGTAGCATATTAATGCATTTAGATACTTTGTTATGATATTTACAGTGCAAAGTCATGACAATTTATATATATATATATATATATATATATATATACACACACACACACACACACTACAAGTCTCAAGCCTCTTGCTTATCAAGGCTGCATTTATGCATTTATTTGATAAACAATACAGTAAAACAGTAATATTGTGAAATATTATTACAATTTAAAACAACTGCTTTCTATTGTAATATATTTTTAAATGTAATTTATTCGTGTGAAGGCAAAGCTGAATTTTCAGCTCCAGACTTTGTCACATGCTCCTTCAGAAATTATTCTGATATGCTGATTTGGTGCTCAAGAAACATGTTTTATTATTATCAGTATCATTTGATACATATTACTGTGTTACTATTTTTGTGGAAACCATGATACATTATATACACAATATACTGTATATCAAATAAATTAACGTAATATTGTAAAAGTAAGTATTCTTTTACTTAATAATGTTTTCAGATCCTCTAACAGTTGACGGCCTCCCTTCAGAACCGCTTTGGACCCTCTCATGGTCACGGACCCCTTGTTGATCAAGTGTGTTTCTGTGTCAGAGGTTCAGAACACTAATGCTTACCACTGTATCTCGACTGTTGGTTGCTGTTCCCGTGCATCTTCCAATGATCTTATCAATGCACTTCTTGTGAATGGCTGCATTGCATTCTGGAAAAGAGCAAGGGGGCAGTAAGGTGTAATGTGTGCAAATTACCTTTTAATTAATTTAATAATACAAAATATCTTACAAAAAATAGATTTCAAAGCGCCCATTATGTTAAATCCACAGGAGGATCATTTATGTGCCACATAGAAAAATCAGGTCAAAATGTAACATTAAACGACAACAAATCGGAACTAACATGTATAATGTGTGTTCTTACTGAGAACCAGATGGGAGTGTCTACAAAAGATTGAGAAAGCTGTGAAGATACTTACGCCTACATTTGTAGCCCTGCTTGTTGAGACCCCTGGAATGCAAAAAGAGTGTGTTGGAGTATTGATATTTGTACACAATGGGTAATAATGGACTGTTAGTACACAAATGGTATAAATGTATAACTCTTATTAGGGAGAATCTGAAGCACTGACTCTCTATAACACATACATTTATATACTGTATGCAGCGTGAACAAGGCACTAAGGCATAGCGATCTGTCTCACACTGCACAGGAAGGAGACAGCCCGAGGGACTCTGCTGAGGCGGCTGAAATATCAGAGGAAAATCCACAAACACAGATGCTATCCAATACTATGACTTACAATCACACATATACACACACTAAGATTATTGCTGCCAGACTTCTGGCTGCTTAAGATTACTTATGCCTACGTGAGATGCAATTTTGAATCATTTTAGATTTCTGATAGTGATGAACTAATGTTTTCTTGCATCTAATGTTAGTCGTGAAGTTACTGCCTATTTATGATGCATTTTTTCATACAAAGTGACTGACTGACTCGCTGGATCCTGTCTCCCTGGACTAACCTGTTATAGTACACCAATTATGGACTATGCGTCACTTTGACTGAGAAGCACCTTGCTTAAGGGCACATGAGAGCTGCATTGTAATCTCAGTAAATTGTAAGTTTCTGGGTCATTCCAATTTGGTATTGAACCTGCAAGCTTTTCTTTCACAGCCTAGGTCCCAAACCATTATGCTACCACCATCCATTAACAAGCACTGCTGTTGCTAATACTTGGATGGATTGGAACAAGCTAACCCCAAAAATTCATTATGTGTCTAACTTTAAAAAAAAATTTATGTACAAGGTTATAAGCCATATCTAGAGACCAGTCCACAATGTCATATTTAATATCATAAGACTTGGGCTCTTCTGGTCTAGAATCGCCCAAAAAATGTACTACCAAAGCCATGGCAACCACCCACAACAGCCTAGCATCATAACGGCAAAAGTGACACAATTCTTCTGAAACCAAAATCTGGTTATTAAATGGCAGTTTTTACTGTCACTATGTACATTTATATACTAGTATTTATATACTAACCAAACAAACTCCCTGCAGACCGAGCAGAAGGTAGGCTGTTTGAAGAAGGTGGCTGTGAACTCGTGGTTCTTGATAAAGTGAACTTTGGCCTGTTTGATGGCTCCTCTCCTCCTGTTTATTGTGAGAACACCGTCGTCCTCTTTCCTAGTCGCTGAGGACTTTAATTCTGCAAAGCAGGTCAAAACAGGGTATTTTGAAATAGACCATTTATTTATTTATTTTTACTGAATTGAAATGAACTTTACTTGCACATCAATATGAAATTACATTGCTATATGATATTTCACCCAAAATTATATATTGTCAGAATTGTCAGAATTTTCACATCTGGAATAAATATGCCAATGGGATATTTATTAGTTCCACTGGCTTTAATATACTAAACATATTTATATGGTGCATAATGACTGTTCTGTTTATGGTGCCTTCAGAATTTTTATAAATCACTATCAACTCATTTCCTGCCAAGAGCAACAGAACTAAAAAAAAAACTCTCATGGGTTGAGATTGATGGTTTTACCCTCTGTGTGTTGCCACAGAGTGTATGTCACAATATTTGACACCAACTATTGTTGAGTTTAAAGACAAGTCTTGACAATATCCAATAAACATTCGTACAGTAAACAGTGAGATACAAAAAGCAAATCTGCTATGGAAGATGCCAGAAAGAGGACCAGCATGAAAATATGAGTAAGATGCATGAGTAAGCAAAGACAGGACAGATACCAGCTGACAGGACTAAGCTGGTATCTGAGGGTGGTGAGATAATGGAAAAAAAGAAGACTGAATTTAAAGAAACAGGGGAAAACCAGAGTGGAACAAAGGGAAGCAAATAGAGTAGACACTACTTATAGAAATAGGCCTTCCATAGTTTTAAATTAAGGTTTTAAAAATATTAGTTTTTGCTAATCAGGACCTAACTTGGATCAGAAAAAAGTTCTCTATTCATCTAGTCATCTATTAAAATAGATAAAAGCAAAAAAGTTTTGGGAAAATCACAACCGTTATTACTTTTCAAAAGTTTGGGTTCAGTAAGATTTTTTTTTTTTTTTTGAAAGAAATGAAAACTTTTATTCAGCAAGGATGCATTAAACTGAACAAAAGTGACTGTAAGCAAAGTTTTTATTATATTAGAAAACAGTTTTTTATATATCAAAATATCTTCAAAATACAGTTTTTACTGTATTTTTGATCAAGTAAACACAGCCATGATGAGCATAAGAGACTTCTTTCAAAACACTACAAAATCGTATTGACCCCAACTTTATACTTTTGAACGGTATATACGCTTGCGTGTACCTACCTAGGTCTGAACCCTCTACGAAGAACTGGACAGACATCATCACCTTCCCAGAAGGTTGCAGGTCGACCCAAAACTCAGCACGGCCATTTCCTATTTTGCAGCGCTCAGCAATGACAGAGACCCCAACCGTTGCCTCCGACAAAGCCTCCTCTGCCGTTTTCATCAGGACCACCTGTATGACACGGCCTTCATAGATGTGTGCGTCAAATGGGGATTTCCACGCAGGGTACATAGTAGGCTTCCTCTGCACCAGTGTCTTCCCCCGCTCTGGGTGGACAAAGAGAGGAAGAAATGCTAATGAAATTATGATGCTTCCTAATTTACCCTGTTCATGCCAAATTCTGAGGCAGCACCGCATACTGTTTATATTTTGTAGACAATCACAAAAAGTGAATTGTACCTTGCTCTGTTTAAAAGCCTCACTGACCTGTGCTGAGGGATTCCTTCATCTTGATAGCACAGAATGGTTGCTCTGTCATAGGGGGAAGGTCTCCCAGTTGAAAATCATTGAAGGCAATCCGCAGGAACGGAGCCATGGTGAGATATCACTCTGCCTACATACAAAAGAAAAAATGGATGAGGTTCATAGGTTGCTGGAGGTCGGCAGACATCTCTCACTCAGAGAAAAGTTTTTTCTCATAAATAGCAGAAACATCACTTGCTTTGACAAAACACTGTTTAGAGATATGCTGTGATAGGCAAAGAAATATAATGCAGTGTTATTAAAAGACGAGCAAACATGATATGTGTGATCAGTTCATTCTTTCTGATATACAGTGGAGAAATTATGAAATGTACGCATTTTTCGTAATTTTGATATTATGCTGAGAATATTCAGTAATTTGTAACAAAAAAATATCTAAAATTAAAAACAGAAGCACATTTATTGGACTCCAACGTTTGAATATTTTGGATTTTACACAAAAACCTCAGAAAAGTTGAAAATAGCAGGTTTTGCTTGCATTTATTTGACCAAACATTTTGTAAGAACAGTAATATTGTGAAATATTAATCTAATTTTAAATAACTTTTCTATTTTAATATATTTTTAAATGTAATTATATTGCTGTGATGGCGAGGCTGAGTGGTATTGTATATATAATATTTTCCATAACAACTATTCATAAAACCCTCAAGATTTGCTAAAGTTTCAGGATTATTGCTTCAGCTTCCTATTGTGAAAAGCCAATACTTGTGAAATCGACTTTTTTTTTTAATGGTTCTGCTTACATTACTTTCACTGCTGCTGACTAGCTAGTTTTATTTTCCTAATAGGCACAATTGTAGAGTAGAAGCTAAATAATGTGTTATTTTTCCAATCCCACCCCTCTCCTGCTGGAATTACTGAACACACAATGGCTCAAAGAGCTTTGACGGGATTCTGGGGCACACTTGGCCAACTGCAGACCTTTACTTGGTTTCACAGTTTAATCACTGGGATTAAGAGCTCAGATACACACTTGACACACAAACACAATGGAAAATGAAGTGAATGAAAAACACAAACTGCAAGTGCAATTTTATTAAATCTGTCACCAACCTTCTACTTATTGAAATAGTTTTTAAGAAATGTATGCAGCACTAACAAGATCAAAATGTACTTTCAAAAATTGTTTGTTATCAAACAGGTTTCCTCAACACACCACTCATTCGTCATTGGTCAGACAAACAGATAGCTCCGCCCCAAATTCAAACCAACATTTTGAAAGTGCCACAGAACCACAGTGTTCATACTTTTCAGGAAAATCAACCTACAAATGACTTACTCGTGCTGTAGTTGCATATTAAGTGCTTAAAACTGAAAAAATTCACACTTTATCTTAAAACAAAACAGCTTTGAAGCACATGAAAGCAGATGAAGCAGCTTTGAGTATCTTTATCTCTGCTTCATGACTGATTGCTGAAAGACAAAATGTAGAGCAAGTGAAGTGGGACCATTTGTGACACCACCCATGACGGAGTACTGAGACACTAATCGAGATGTATCCATTTGCTGATCTGCCAGTTTTAGGCCAGTGGCTCCACACCAACAAAGTGTTGAATCCACTCAGTTGAGTGACAATGACTGCAGAACAGGCCAACAGAAATGTAAGTCTGTGTAGGTAACAACATAAAATGACAGAGGCCATGTATGTGGGCATCTCAGTCAAAGCAAATGATAACGAAAAGTTAATCCACAAGGTTTCATTAGGAAACCCTGTAGTTTTGATATTATGCTCTCAAGCGTAGAAACTGCATGCCCTAAAATTGTCCTAAAAATGGATGGTTTTGAACTAAATCTGTGTCAAACACATTATTAAATACTGATACTGATACAGAGTACATTTAGATAATTGCTGAAGGTTGTGACAGAGCCTTGCTCCACAAATTATATAATCCTCCATGAATTATATCATCATAAAATGGTAAATTGAGATAATTGGAACCAGCTTTAAAAGCTCCCACACAAACTCTCAAATACAAAGGGAAAAAAATCTGGTGATATTTGTTTTTATCTTCTCTATTCTACATGGTGATGATGTGTTGTATATTCAAACATGTACATCTATAATAGATAGAGAGTGAGAAAGATTAAGGATAATCTGGGACCACACACACATAATATGACAAAAAATGCATTCATATAAACTAATTAAACACTCAGTCAAACATAAACCTCTTACACTTAAATGCATATGACTACAGAAAAAAATGTTTCCCTGGAGTGAGTGGAAAAAATTAGCCCATGCGGCAAGGGAGGGGATGGAGAGAAAATGAGGAAAAACTAGAAAGGGGGAGGGAAGAAAGAAAACATTTAGCAACATACTGGAAGTTCAATGTGCTTGCTCAACATCCAGACTGTTAGGCTGATAATACATGGGGCAACTTTTTGAGCAATGTTGCCAGGCAACTTTGGGCAATGTTGCCGCCAATGGGCAACCAGATGAGACACAGGGCCCACGACCGATCTAAAGTATCCAGATAGACATTTGTTATCCATTCTCAATCCTTTCTCAACTTTTTGAGCAATTTTGCCCAGCAACTTTTTTTGAGCAATGTTGCTTGGGCACTTTCACATTGAGAATGGATAACAAATGCCCATCTGGAAACTTTTGATCGGTCGTGGGCCCTGTGTCTCATCTGGTTGCCCGTTGGCGGCAACATTAGCCAAAATTGCCCAGCAACATTGCTCAAAAAGTTGCCCCGTGTGTCATCAGCCTTAATCTATTCAAATACAAGACTGACAGCCTTACTAATGTAGTGCATTCATCACTCCTACAAATCATGCTTTAAGTGTACAGAAAACACGTAATTACTACAAGGTTTCGTCATTTATTTTAATATGAAATGAATAAGTGTGTCCGGTGTGTGTGTATCTTTTCAGTAGCCTCAGTTCTCTCAGCGGCCCATTAATCTGTCAAGAGAGGTCACCTCCCTCACACCCAGACCAGTTGCTGCTTAATTAACACACATCCCTCTGGTATGCCTATAGACGTGTGGTAATGTGTGCATGGCACTACATTTAACTCTTTTGATGTTAAAACTGGTAACCACCATGCTTCTGTGCTAACAAATGAAGTAATGTATTATGATCAGATTACCCACACACACAAAAAATGAAGACCAATGCAACTGATGTTTTCTTAGTTGAGTTAAAGGTGCTGTATGTAGGATTGACACCGAGTGGTTGAACTAGGTATTGCAGTCCAAATGTAAAATATTGGAGAGGGTTTTTTTCACCCGGCCCCTCTGATGACACCAACAGGAACGAGCGCACTTGACGATTAATTAAATGAAATACGCTGTGTTTTCCGCCAACTGGCAACCCGGGGTCCCGAAATACAATTGGTTAAACCGGCAGTGGGCGGGTTTTACAAACCAAAACAGAGACTGACATTCCGCCCCGAACGCACATTTTCAAAGGAGAATAACTGTAGCATTGTTTTTCAGATAAACAAGTATGTTAACTTAGCATGTTTCTTAAATATCTGCAAACATATTATGGTATTTTTACGCTTTAGTAGAGTCAAAAACTTACATACAGCACCTTTAAATTAGTTAATTAATAGTTCCCCCCACCATTTACTCTTTTTTTGTATAGAGTACTGCTCACACTGAAGACACCTAACAAATGTGAGTTGAATGCTTTACCATCAGCTCTGCTTTATCGTTGCTAATTTATATTCCAATACTAAGAACAATTCTGTTGTATAATGTGTACATTGTACAATATGAAAAAAGTCATTTTTGGACACTTGTATCGAACTTGGACTCAAGTTAGCCAACATGCTAAAGCAAAACAGACGAAAGATGCAGGATTGTTTTGTTTGTTTGAGCAGCCAGTAGCCTCTTTCATGAAGGCACTTTCAGTGGCTATCAATCTGCTGCTCTCCATGTTTCGGATGATTGGCTGTTCACTGCAGATGTCCCATTTTCAGGTGTACATGCTCCAGAGTTATAAACTCCTGACATGACAGCTGAGCCTGATATAAACTGGATTGGATTTGTTTACCCTTACCAAAAAGTAGTATAGTTCAAGTTTATTTTAGTAAGTATACTTAAGTAAAGTTCAAGTATATTTTTTTTTTAAACACTTGAATGTGGATAAGTTTAATAAATAAAAAATAAATAAACAACATTTTGAACAAAAAGCTGAAAAAAGACTATGAATTGGATTCAGAATGATAATCAAAACGTAGATAAAGTCGATCAACACCCCAAAGCTTGAGACATAATTATAACCTCTTAATTGGTCGACATTTTATTCATTCATGTTACCACAATTATAGCTGAAATATATTTAGACTTTTTCTAAGTATAAGTCAAG
This sequence comes from Sinocyclocheilus rhinocerous, assembly GCF_001515625.1. Classification (NCBI taxonomy): domain Eukaryota; kingdom Metazoa; phylum Chordata; class Actinopteri; order Cypriniformes; family Cyprinidae; genus Sinocyclocheilus; species Sinocyclocheilus rhinocerous. The sequence continues at coordinate 32,395 of NW_015662957.1, forward strand.
TATACTTAAATGTAATTTTAAGTATATTTCTGAGAAGTACATAAAGCCCATTTCTGAGAAGTACATAAAAAGTAGACTAAAAGTATACTTTCCTATTTTTAGTTTAAAAGAAGCATACTAATAGCACACTGGAATAAACTTCTTTTTCGTAAGGGTAGTCAACTCTATCAATTCTAATCCTACTCTAAAACTCTTTTTAGTTTGTTGAACTAGCTTTGTTTAACAGGCCCACAAACCAGCCAACCAATGGCGTAGTTTTGGGATGGAACTTTCTGTTTGGTCAACCAATAGCAGTCTGGGAGAAGTGTTCATAAAATCTGAATGAAAACTCAAAAAGTAACATTTATCTGTTTGATTCCTTCTCTTGCACACATTATAAACTTTACAAATTCACGTTTAATTGAGATAAAGGTAAACACATTGGGCTTTCATTTGAGATACTAGAAGCACTGTTACTGATCTCACTTTTAAAACTTGTAAAACTTTATGATTCACAGATTTCACTGCTTAAAAGTCTGATCATACTGATTGAAAGCATGAAATATCTACATTTTCTCGCTCTATTGTTTCTGACCTTTCACTGGTTTTATCTATTGGACACATTCTGTTTTTCTTTCTGAGTGATATTAGTCTCAAGTCACACAGGCTGTGTCTGTTCTGGAGCTCTGTCTCAGTGTGCGGGTGTTTGTGTTCAAGTAATTGGTGAGAATTACAGTGTGTAGTGCAAAAAAGACTCGCTCTGTTCGCTGTCCTGCACCAGACAGCTGCTTCGCTCGCTTTTTTTCTGAACTTCCTACACAGTCTCCAAACTGTTCTCGCTCAATACTGGGCTGAAAACATGCACATATATTTCAGATGATCTCATTATTTAACAGATCAAATGGAGACCAGGTTGAAACTTATGAATAGACTAGAAGAAAGCATTTTACCATTGGAAAAAAAAAACACATTTCACCTTCAATGCAGAAAGCACACAAGTCTGAAAGTGAAACTTAAATTTGAAGCATAAAAGTAGAGTTATATCCTATATCTTAGATCACTGGAGAAGATATGTTGGTAAGAAAGACACATTTGAACTTAAAATGGTTGTTGTTAGTGTAAAAAAACAAAACAATTGAACTATTTTGAGTGGCTTGACAACTATATATTTTAGTCTAGAGAATGCTGTGTACTTATGATAGATAACACAGCTGTTTTTCCCTAAATAAGACACTGTTGTAGAGTTAGAAATTGCTTTGCACTGCAAGATCTTTCATTACAATGGTTTTCATTTCATAATAGGCATGAAAAAGGGTAGACTGTCACTTTAAGTACAGAACAAAACAAACAGGTTATGTCGGAAAATGAGACTACGGTCATGCTATGGTGTGGAATGAACATATGGGAAATGAAATTTGCCACAAGTACAGATATAGAAAGAATGTGAACATGGTGCAGAGAATCTGAAAGTTTATAAGAGGGCAGCCATGATTCAGAGCACACGGAGAAACCTGTTAGTCTGGATGGTGCGGTTGCCTTTTTCTATAACCACATTTGTGAATGTATATGTATTCGTGGAATTACACACATACAGCTGTGTTTGTCAGAATTAAAGGCACCATGCTGCTGTTTGTACTTTGCTAACATGAAGCAAAAATAATCCCCCAGCTCCCCAAAATCTCCCTCTGTGCATTGCAGTCTTCATAATACAGCTAAGCAATGCGAAATCCTCAGTTTGAAGTCAATAAAAAACAGTGTTTGCAATCCATTTTACTTTCATAATGTAGCACAGTAATGTGAAACAGGATGTACAAAAAAAAAAAGGGACAGACTTGATCGAGAACCTTTTTAGATTGTAAAAAGTGGCTCCTATATGACAAGGTGATTGGAGGGGAGAGCTTTTTTTTTTTTGGTATATTTTTAAAAGAGACTTGTTGATTTGGTGCTCAAGAAACATTTTTATTATTATCAATGTTAAACATGGTTGATATTTTTTTATATTAGCAAAAATATATTTATATTTATTTATCATATTTTTTTCAGGATTATTTGATGAATAGAAAGTAAGCATTTATTTGAATTTTTTTTTTCATAACCTTTTAAAATTCTGTCACTTTTAATAAATTTTATGAGTCTTTACCGAATAAAATAATTAATTTCTTAAAAAAAAAAAAAATCTTTCTGATGCCAAACCTTTGATCAGTTTTATTTTCAAGTAAAACAAGGTTCACACTCAGCAAGGAAAAGGGCTTCACTTGATCTTATCCATCTAATCGAGGTTAGAATAAGAAAATTAAATCTTACATACCAGAATGGAGCCAGACCTGAATGCATTTTTTTTTCGCTATATCATTAACATCAGTTGACATTTCAGAGAAAGATTGTGTTACCTTGATTTAAGAAGCACAAATATTTTCTTTGGATTAACATGCATAAATAAATCATCCACAATAAGACAAGGAACGTCCATTAAAAAGGTAAATAGTGTTAACATGCTTATCCTGTTAAAACTGGAAAATCTAGTCTTTTTAGTAAATACAAATAACAATTTGCATTCCTCGTTTTGTGAGCGAGATCTAGAATTAACTATAAATGTCTGCAGGTGAGTTTAATCAGTTACCGATCATTGGATACAAAAACAAAAATGTAATTGTGTGAGTGTTGCATAACACCCACACAAAACCATTTCTTCTCTACGCATATGTCATAGGGTTAGTGGGTTAAAATAACACACATCAAGGAAGCATTTGTGTGCTGAGAGAGTGACAGAGTGAGGGACAGAAACATGGAGAGTGAGAGATCAGTGACTTCAAGGTCAGATGAGTGCTGAGTGCCATGTGACATTCGTTTTAGTGTAGCATTGATTTCTCACCCCTCTCTTCCCTTAGGCTAAGAAACAAGAGACCCTATGCTTCTGTCTTTCTCGCTCTCACCTATAACACACACACACACACACACACAAAAGCACACAATGGTTGGTCAAGGTTAGTGTGGAAAAGCCAATTCCTCTCTGAAACAGGGCTTACTGTGTGACTGCCAGTTTGCTTACAAATGTGTGTGTGTGTGTGCCATATTAGGGCTCAAATCCGTTCACTGCAGTGTTTTGGACAAGAATTCATGCACACAGATATATATATATGTGTGTATGTTGGTATGTCGACCTAAAGGTGAAGCTGAGCTTGCCTCTGTCTGTCTGTGCAATAAGAGCGGTGTCCATTTCTGCCTTGCGCACACTTCACAAAAGCTTCATTAATCCAAGACCAACAGAGAGCGGCCTGTGTGCTCGCTAACATAAAAGTACGCAACAGACCTTTGCTGTTGCTGTGCGTTCAAAAAACGATACAACAAGAAAAAATGAGTAACGACATGCAAAATGTACAGAAAGCAAACAATACTGTTGGGTGTTGCACTCTGAGCCTCTATACAAAACTGACTTTGTGCTGTATTTGTGTTTGCCGGAGGCACTATGATGGAAAAAAACTCAAAACAAAGCCAATGATAGGTTTAAACACTCCTAATGGTGTTTGCTTGTCGTGCACGTTACAGAAACAACACTTCTGTTGACAGGCATGTGGACTCGCACCATCATCGCTACATTCTTCTCCCCTGCAGTTTGGTAGATGAATAATTTAGAAGAGGTGCATGTTGTTGATTAAGACCTTTACTAACATGTGCCTTCTGGCTGAGAACAATGTGTTGATTCGGTTCACTGTACAGGTTGTGGACGTACAGTAGAGACTAATGACATACAAGCATTCATTATACAATGAAACAAAAGAGACAAACTGCTAGAGTCTCTGGTTAATGTCAAGAACAAAACACCCAGTGAGAATGTGTGAAAGAGGAAAGAACAAAAAAAAATGGTGCAATATGGTGGCTTGTGCGTGTGTGCTTGAAAAGAAAAGATTAAAAATGATTAAGTCTGTGGTTAGTAAGAAAATGGTGCAATGCAGTGTAGCCAATCAAAAAAGAGAAGCTCAGTTTCAATGCATTTTAAGTGGGGATGCGCAATATATCTGCGACCATACTGGAACTGGACAACTTTTTTAAATGATCAAAATTGACATATTAGTTTTATTTATATTATTATCTTTCTTGGTCTTAAGTTGCCTTTGAAATTTTGGCTCAAAATGTTTTATATGCAGTACAAACTTTCAACTTTAAATTTGAACTTTTGATAGGTTACTCTTAAACTTTCACTTTTCGTATTTGAAGCTTGGTGAATGCACAACAAGTATTATTAATTATTAATTTTATGGGTATTAACAGATTAATATTAAGTCTAGTAAAGTGTAATAAGCAATCCACAAAACTTGAGGTAAAAAGAAAACATTTAAAACAAATATAAATTGATGCACTATGTTTGAAATATTCAACATTAGTTGAATTCTGTGCACCAGTTTGTGAAGTTTCTTAGCAACCGTAAACAACCTACAGCTGTGTCAACACCAGACACATGTGCATGACACATCAAAACTAATAAAGCTGGTTTAATATCGGCCATCATATTGGCTATTGGCCATAATATAAAAATAATTATTGTTGTCTATTTCAACTTTGGTGCATGCCTAAAGTGTCAGGATGAAATAATCAAAAACAATACATATGCCATTTATAATTGTTCTAACAACTCTGTAGATTTGAAAAAGTACAGTAGTACTCAGCCTGCAAATGTTCCCTGAGTATACGCAATGCAAATATGCAAGTTTTTAGTACACTTTAGTATATAAGTGTACTCTAATTTTAGTACAAATTAGAAACAAAAATAATGAAAATGACAAAGCATTACCACCATCTCACACAACGAGACCTACAGATATTCCCCATGTTCTGTTTGTTTTTAAGGGTGGATGGACAGATCGTGCAGGAACAGTTGTCATACTGAATGGTTTGGTAAATACTGTCAGAGACAATAGTCTACACTGCTCATTTTGTGGTGGCAGATACTGCTTTCGCAAAAAAAAAAAACCTGCTTTAGAAAAATGGCACAGCTTTAACCAATGGGTTTGAGTCTGATCTTGGTAGGAAAACTAAATATATTTTACCTCTAGCCTCTAAAACGCCTCTGAAGAACTTGCTAGCCATAGCGGTAACTATGGAAACCACGATTAAGACGCTTCTCAAACGTTCGTGAAAGCGAATCCGGCGCAGTTTATTTTATCTATTATTTTTAATAAGCGAATAAGACATTGTCATTAAGACTAGTTAGTTTCTATCTCTATCTCCATCTCAAAGAACTTGAAAAACAAGACCGTACAGTAGGCCAACAGTTACTGTTACGTTACTAAATGTACACACATTATAAAATTGTGTATATTTCACAGTATGGAGGAGCCGGAGCGGGAAAGAGTTGTAAGTCTGGTCTTTCTATGTGTTTACATAACTATGGCAGCGCTTTCTATGAAACACTGTTTAAAAAAAGTACAGCTGCGGCTGCTTCCGCGTATCTGTACAGCGTAACTAAGCCGAATTAAAAAAAAAAAAAAAAAGAATATATCAAGTTCTATCTATCTAGGCTATCTGTCTGTCTCTGTCCATGCATTAATCTGTTTATAAATTAAAGAATTGACCCAGAAATTAGAATTCTGTCATCACTTACCCTCAAGTTGTCCCAAACCTGTTTCTTTCTTCTGTTGAGCACAATAGAAGATATTTTGAAGAATGTTGGTAGCCAAACAGTTGGCAGTAGCTATGAAAACAAAGGAAGTCAATGGCTACCATGAAGTGTTTGGTTATTCTGCAAAATTTCTTATTTTGTGTTCAACAGAAGAAAGAAACTCATAGAGGTTTGAAACAACTTGGTGAGTAAATGATGACAGAATTTTCATTTTTGGGTGAACTATCCCTTTAATCAATCAATCAATCAATCAATCTATCTATCTATCTATCTATCTATCTATCTATCTATCCTACTCAGGCTTTGAGTGTTTCTTTTCCTGAACTTGAATGTTTGGCAACACACGATAGGCTACTGAACATTTAAACGACTTCCTGTTAAAACAAAAAGCGTCTCTAATCTCTCGTTACTAAATGTCTAGAATTGTTTCCACTGAATCAGAAATAGATTTGCTGGATATGTGTCGCTAGATGCTCGCAGCGACCGATAGACAAACATCGAAAATGCACGAAATCTATTGGTTGTTGGCGGACAACGTGGACGTTTCATGTTATACATGTCTGTCATTTCTACGCTCCCGATGGGCGGATTTGTAAGTACCCACAAAGCGTACTAAAAGTGAAAAGTTCCAAGCACAAAACTTACCAACTTCAAAGTCCGAGAGGTTTCAGTAATTCGTCTCTGATTCTCACTGCTGCTGTGTAAGCTGAGAGCAGAATGAGCGGCGCGCCGTGTTTGAGGAAGTATTTACCCGCTCACTGTCTGTGTCTGGGGTTTGACAATACTGGAGGAGTGACGTCGGGCAGGTAGGTAGGTAGGTAGAGAGAGAGAGAGAGAGAGGGAGAGACAGACAGACAGACAGACAGCAACTTGGTGAGTAAATGATGACAGAATTTTCATTTTTGGGTGAACTATCCCTTTAATCAATCAATCAATCAATCAATCTATCTATCTATCTATCTATCTATCTATCTATCTATCCTACTCAGGCTTTGAGTTCATAATGTCTTTGAGAGATATAGAAACTCTGTGATGTCATATGGTCAAAGATTTATCAGGTGTGCACAATCGAGGTCATAATTTTCTATTGGAAAACACATAAACATGCAAGTTTCTCATTTAACTGCCCCTGGACTGGTTTAGTTGACCTGGTGCTTTCCTTACCTGAAGGCGGGAGATTCCTGAAGGAAACCTTAGCTTTGGGAACTCCATTTAGTCCCGCCCCGCACCAACACAAGGAATGGGCACGGACAAAACATTTATCGCATTCACACACATTACACACACGCATACACAAAGAAGCAGCTGTCACATGATGCTGACTCACAGACTGCCCCACCCCTTCAATCTAGGTCTGTCAGTGGTGTATAAAGCTGTGAGTTTCAGTGTTTCTATATTTAGTCTGTTTAACCCAATCTAATATTTTATGCGTAACACATTAAGGTGTGTAAACTGCGATCCAACGGATACCATTATTATAGAAAGTTCTGAGGAATGGTGAGGACTCATTGCGTTGGTTTATGATGTGTGGTTTCACTTCTCTTCTGTTTTATAGAACTGCTTCTTACCAGTTTTTCCTTTCTTCTCCTTTACTGTTTCTCTTTCCTCCTTATTTTTCTCTCCTCTTCCTTTCTGTCTTATCTCACCCCTTTTAATACAATTTATCAGTCTTGCCTCACTTCTCTTTTACTATTACTTCCCTCTTCTTTCCCTCTATCTTTAAAGTCTGTAATGAGTTTTAAATATGTTTGAGAACAACTTCATTTTTCTAGCAATCCATTGTAGGTTTAACAAGCTTGTTTTGACCTCACTGATTGGAGCGTCTTTGAAGCTGCTGCCACCGATCTGGACGAGCTCACAGAGACTGTAACATCTTATATCAGTTTCTGTGAAGACATGTGCATTCCTACCAGGACTCATTTAACTTACAACAATGACAAACCATGGTTCACTGCAAAACTCAGTCAGCTCCGTCAGGCCAAAGAAGATGCTCACAGGAAGGGGAATAATGTCTTGTATAAACAGGCTAAATACACACTGGAAAAGGAGATCAGAGTGGCAAAGAGGAATTATTCGGAAAAAATAAGGACTCAGTTCACTTCCAGCGACTCGGCATCAGTGTGGAAAAGTCTAAAAGAAATCACCAACTACAAGACACCATCCCCCAGCACTGCGGAGAATCAACAACTGGCAGACGATCTAAACGAGTTCTACTGCAGGTTTGAAAAAACACCCCACAACATACCTGGCAATAAAGCTCATTCTGATTCTGATTCTGATTAGCAAAGTGGTGTTTCTTCCTCACTGTTCTGAAATCTTCATATTCATTTGATGACATTTTAACCCAATCTAACATCTTATTTTACTCTCAGAAGGATTGGATTTGATTATAAAGTAGCAACCCAACAAAATACCAAAATTGCTTATTGCACAAAAGTAAACAAAAATGCCCTTAAAAGGAATAATTCACCCAAAAATTTTAATTCCAAGATGTTGATGTGTTTGTTTCTTCATTGGAACAGATTTGGAGAAATTGCTCACCCATGGATCCTCTGTTGTCATCTCACATCGAAACCCACACCAGCATATTTGTTTAGACTGTTTTTGCTTGTAAATGGTGCTTGATCTGTGCATATTTCTCTCCTGATAGAGAGAACATCTTCGAAAAGCGCCACCTGCTGGCAGAGAATTAATTTGCATTTTTCAATAAGCCCTTCTGCTCTTTGTTTAGTCTAAACTTTAGACCAAAGCCAAAAACGACCCTTATTTTTTACGCAGAAAACACGCAGTTGTAAATGTGAACTGGTGGACCGACAAGAAGATAATGAATTATAAAACTCTAAAGATATAGCTTACACTAAGATATATCTATGTTACTAAATGAATATAATTGTTTGATAATAATTGTTTAAATTAATATAAAAATAAAATAATATAATATAATACAATATAAAAAAAGTGTTACTTTTGACTCCGCCTCTTCTTAATGTCTAGACTGTGTTCTCCAAAAGAAAGCTTGATAATGGTGGTGACCTCATGAATACAGCGATAGCGCTCTGGAACTCTGGAGTTTATCTCACTGGAGATAAATAGCTCATATTAATCATGGGTGAGGGTGATGGAAAATCAGGAAATAAAGAGCAAAGGTGCTAATATCCTGGAATACATTAACATGGTTGAGGAGAGCAGCGCTAACAGAAGAACTATACCTCTGTTTGTTTGTAAAGAAAAGATGCTCATTTACCATTCAAATGCATGCATTTCAAACAGGCAAATGGAAAAAGGACTCCAAACTCTGAAGTTCTGTAAGTTTTTGCCAGTAATGGAAGTGAAGCTCATTCATGAAACCACAAAAGCCGGGTACTGCTCATGTTTCCCAAGCCCTAATGGATCTTGTGTTATTTTTTATGCCCATTGTGCTTTAGGTCCTGAGGAACAGAGGAACACCTGTGTGTGGTCAACCTTTGTTTCAGTTTGAGGTTCACCTTTCTCTAATCATTATAAGAGCCTCTCAGAATGACTGTAGAACTAAAATATGACCACTTTATATCACGGCTCAATGAAATTTATAGCTATGTGGTCCGCAAACTGATATATCAAATATATAGTATTCTCTTTAAAAATATCAAAATATACATATATAAAAATCACTCGTAATCGTGCTGTTTGTTCACATATCAACATGACCATGATTGCTTACTCTAACTGCTTTTAAACAAAGATTAAATCAACAAGACAATAATATTGTGAAACTTACATTTTAGACACAATATTTTCAGTTATTTGTATATTTTTTGCTGGTGAAGTCAAACGGCATTACTGATATTTTTAGCTTCAGTTTTTCTCAGCTGTTTGAACTCTGAATCTGACGGCACCCATTCACTGCAGAGGATCCATTGGTGAGCAAGTGATCTAAATTTCTCCAAATCTGTTCCAATGAAGAAACAAACTCATCTACATTTTGGATGGCCTGAGGGTGAGTAAATTGTCAGCAAATTTTCATTGAACTGTTCCTTTAAATGAGGCATAGGCAGTCATTGAATGTTCTAGTTTAATGGTCATAGTACAGACACTTGAAGAGAGGAAGTGGAGTCATAAAGGCACCTTGTTCTCCATGTTGAATGTCTGTATATCTGAACTTGGTTATGAGCTCATTCTTCATCCACCTGTACACCTACTTCACCAAAACTGACACGCTAACAAAAATACAGTCCCCAATCTAATGAAATGACATTTTAAGCAATTAAATGCTTCGAATTTATCAATTACTCTTTCATTAGTGGGTCAGGGGAACTCAAGGGAGTGTGGCAACTAGAACAGTCCCATTTCTATCTCACTTTCCTTCTTTAACATCCCTTTTCTCTTTCTTGCCATATTGCCACCTTTTCATTGCCACACTATTATTATATTCCCTGGAACCTCTTTTTCAGTCTTCGTTCCTGTCCTTTGCTTTCTACTTTCTTTTATATCCTTTATTATCCTGTCCTCGATGACCTAGTAAATCTCAGTCTAATGAAGTCTACTTTAGTCTCGACAGCAGACTAGAAGCTATTAGTGAAATGTATGCTGATCTGACATCAGCATTGTGCTTTTTTTCCCCTGCAGTGAATAGGTTTTGTATTTAAGTTTGGAAAACTGATCCCAGATCAGTGTCAAAATAACAGTTTTCAGGGGACCTACAATAGCACAGTGGACCTCAGCATCATTAATATTTCAAAGGATGAAAAGAAATAGGGCGAAATGTTTTGTGCTGCCTCTTTTTTTCTATCATATCAATTATTTAGGCATTCTGCTGCTTAATCAACCTCTCTTTGGCTGTTGGCCGAAGTGCCACAGACCACTTTGATAAAGCTAATTATCTTAACCTAGTTATATCGCATTACTAGGCTGCAGTTTGATAATTGAGATCGCACTCGGGCAGATTATTGAGATAATGGTGACACATTTGACTCGAATAATCACCATGTGTCATCACAGTTAGCCGTTTGTTGCTAGGTTTGAAGGCCCGTTTACAGTAAAGAAAATAAACTATTGTAATGAAATACGCTTAATTATTAAACAAATATGCTAAATGCAGTAGGCTAATGGGGGAAAAGAAAAACAGCATCGAAATCTGATCAATTATTTCTATTACTAGCAAATATTTAACTACCGCATAATAATCACTGACAAGAAGCGTGACTTGCTGCTCCTGCTTAAGTATGTGTCGCCCCCTAGAGACTGTATGTTAACCATTGGAAAGTATTTTTTATACTTTAATATACTGTATGTACAGGTGCATCTCAATAAATTAGAATGTCGTGGAAATTGTATAATTAATATAGGCCTATTTATCTCTTTCTAATAATCTAAACATGTGAAGCCAAACAATTGTATAATCAGTCATTTCTAATGGAACTACTGCTTTAATGGGACTAACTTTAACTGTGAAAAGAAACCAAAATGCATTTTTCTTACCTTTAAAATGCAGGTTTACATGACTTTTTATTCTTCATTATGCAGGGGCTTTATTTAAATTTAATAAAGCATCAAGGAAGAGGGATGATCTCTGTGGGAATAGGGTCTGTGCTGGGAAATATCAGATACAAATAACTGAGGATGTATACTGGCACTTTTTTTAGTTTTACAGAACGCATTTTTAAAATGTAACATTAAAAGACAAATAAAAAACAAACATGATATAAAAAGAAAAATGAGTCCTACTAGGCATTTTGAAAATACTGAACAGAAAAAGGCCCAGTTCAGACAAACTGTTCTTTCTAGATGAATATATACAACAAAATTCACCTAAACTCATTTGAAAATGCAGTTTGATTCTTTATGGCATTTATCTTAAAAAAATTGAAAACATTTTTAAACATATTTTTGGGGAATAACATGGCTTTAGATGATGGCCTAAATAAAAAACTGCTTAAGGCTGATACTGTACATAAAGCTTATGACACGTCACAATTTTTAATGAAAGGTTCAACCGACACAGATGTTCACAACATTTGCATACTGATTTACATTGAGGTTTTACCAAATGTGGCCTTCAAAGGTATGTGACATGGTGCATACAACCATCCTTTTTACCATAATAACCATTGTTTCTGACCATATACCATAGTTATTAATATTGATGTAATTATACCAAATGCATATAGGATTATATTCAAAATAGAATTTTTCTCCTGATATGTTTTTTTTATGTTTTTGATGTCAGTGGTGGTGACTAATATCAAATTAGTAACAATAACTGTGGTGGTATTCTAGCGAAAACAATGGTTGACATGGTGATGTTTATACGGGAACAAAGTCAGCTTGGGGACCACGATAAAATAACTACCAAATGTGCAGAGAAAAATGAATCACAGCAGATGATAGCAATATCTTAATACAGCTGCAAATTAAATATATTACACTGAATTGTAAAATGTACAGATTTCTTCATTTAGGCTATACAATTCTGTATCAAATCCAAATGTATATATATATATATATATATATATATATATCACATGATGTCATTTGTATATAAAACATGGACTTTTTATATCCGAGGTGGTAGGATATGCCATGCTAAACATTTAGCTGTTAAATTAAATGAACAATATATTGTCTATAACAAGCCTGTTTTGGCTTATCATATTCTTCCAAGCTATAACAAATGCCTTAATTTATTTTTTATTTTACATTACTGTATAAAATGACAGCACTGCATATAAAAAGGCAGTTACAATTTAAAAAAAAAAAAAAGAACATTCTTCTTTATTCGACACAGACGAGTAGTTTCAGAGCAATCATGCACAACGCCTGAGCTTCACTGAACTGCACTGTTTACATATGGCACTTTTTTAATGAGTCTGTGAAGTAGGTGAGGCATGGGACTCGTCCTGGGACAGCACAAACACAGAGCGTGACATGCCTTGTGTGAATCTGTCCATAAATTCAGCAGCCAAAAAGAAGATGGAGATAAAAATGAAGGTATTAATGGTGTGATTCCGCTGGTTTCTCAGGCACAGGTGACTCTGATGTCATAGGTTTAAGCCCATGATGGGTTCAGCTGTCTGGGGAATCCTGCCCAGAGTCCTGTTGTCGTCTGGGCAGATAGCTGGATACTATAACACTGTGGCCTCTTCCAATGCATTTACCCACCTGCAAAATAACAGTTCATTTCTTTATCATAATTCTGAGGATTTCAAATGGGAATGAACAATGCAGAGGTGTGCAGGACGACTCTTGTGTGTCATACCTGCGTGCAGTATGCTGGTCGTCTGCTCTGAAGGTGTAATACAGTGTTTTTTTATGGTACAGCTGGAAAACGTTGTCTTTGTCTTCCCCTTCTGATCGATCCGACAGCTTCACAGTAAAGCCCTGCAGAGGAAGACTTTCAGATGCCACTTTATCCTGCAGACACAGGAAACCGAGAGAGAGAGGTTAAATGTGTGCAGGGTTTGTGTGGTATTTTCATTATTTCAAGTATTATCATTTTGCATATTTCAGCACCTGACCAAAAAAGACAGCACAGTTTAGCAGTTCAGACAATGTGATGTAAAAGGCCTTTAATGAGATTAATTAAATGTGACATTATAATTGTTTCATTATGTAATTGATCCGTAATTCAGTAGTTTGGGGGATCTAATTATTTATTATGTTTATAATTATTTTATTAATATTTAATATTAAGCAGCACAGTTTCCAACATTACCAATAATCAGACCACAAATCAGCATACTGCAATGAGTTCTGAAAGATCATGTGACACTGAAGACTGAAGAAATTATGCTGAAAATTCAGAACATTTTAAACTGTAATAATATTACTGTTTTTACTGTATGTTTGAACAAACAAATGCAGCCTTGGTGAGACTTCCTTCAAAACCTTTTAAACCCTTACAGACCCCAAACATTTAAGTAGTAGCGTAAAAAAAATAATTTATTGCCAAGTTTACAAATTATTAACATTGACATTCCTAGTTGTATTTCATCAATCACACAAAGTGGTTTATTTGTTGCCTAAGCCATTGATTTAGTAATGATGTGAGGAACCAGAGGCTGATATTGTATCAAAATCTAAATTTTGGTATTGATCCAGCACATTAAATGTAGTTTGTGCAGGTTATAATGTGCGTATGTATGCATGAGTGTTTGTTTGTGGTGTCTGTGTTGGTGTGGGAGACTCTGGGTCCCCTCACCTCTCGTGCTTTAAAGGTGTAGAGCACCTTGTCTTTGAGCAGAAACCACAGCCTCTTCCACTTCCTTTTGCTCTTTTTGCATCTTTGCAGACTGCCACTCATAGTGGACCCCTCTGCACCCACAGATACCTGCACACACCAAGACTTTTTGAACTCGGAGTATAAAAATTCCTCATTAATTCAGATGTGAATGTGAGTGTTTGTGTGTGTACCTGTGTGAGAGGTGAGGTGCTCTTTCTGTTCCTCCACAGGCTGGGTGGCTGTAGGCTCTGGAACACAGCAGAGAGAGGCCTGCTGGCCCTGTTTGTGCAGGGACTGGCGCTCCCACATGACCCTGGAATATTACCACCTACATACACATCATACACTGACATTAACTATACAGCTATTGGGATAATTTAAATGTTCAGAATGGAAACAGCCTATTTTGTTTAAACAATCAATTGCAGATGAATAATGAAAAATAACAAAAGTATATTACATTCTTGATAATATTGTAAAACTGTGATGGTGAGTATGAAATGGTTCAATCAAAGTGAACAGTTTACATTAACGATTTCCGTACTATTTCTAACTCTAAATTGCATAACACTTTAAAGTCTGATTCATTTTGGAGGCTCTTACCTCTCTTTCTGAGCTCAGCGTAGCAGTGGTCACAGACTTTAGCCAGCCTGTCCTTCAGGTATTTTAGAGGATACCTGTTTCTCGAGCAGGAGCGACACACAACCTAAAAACAGGGCGAGACATTTCAGATGAATAGAAAAAATGAGATGCAATGAGAGACAATAATAAAAATAAAAGAAAGCAGGGTCACAATTTAATGCTGCTATTCAGTATATACTACTACCGTTTAACACGTTTTGGGTCAGTAAGATTTATTATTTAACTATGTATTTAAAGAAATTAATACTTTTATTCAGCACAACTGTTTTCAACATTAATAATAATAAGAAAGGTTTCTTGAGCACCAAATCAGCATTAGAATGATTTGAAAGATCATGTGATGCTGAAAACTGGAGTAATAGCTGCTGACAATTTAGCTTTGCATCACAGGAATAAATTATATTTTAAAATATATTAAAGCAGAAAACAAATGGAATGAACACTAAATCCCTGTAATCTACTTTGCACATTATTTCCTCAAATAGCGGGTTTTCCCACGGAATTGGGCTACTAACACTGTTGCCGCGGGTTGTTTTTCATGTCCGCAGGTTGAAGCGACTCCAATAACATGATATTTATCTCCTGGAATGTTCATTTTAGTAGGGGAACCCCGCCACAAAAAACGTGTATTTTACCCCCAAGAATGCGATTTTTTAACTGGGGACCCCCTCGAAACGCTACTGGGCTAGTTTTGAGTAGTGATTGGGCGGGTTTTCTTGTGAAAACCTGGCAACCCTGCGTGCAAACAAGTGCACGCACAACCGCGGTTGATTCATTTTCCACTCAAGTCGAGTCTGGGGTGTGCGATATACAGTATATCTTCTGCGATAATATGGTAAGTGTTGTTGAAATTATGTGCAATCTGACATTATCAAGTAGGCTATATCACCAAATCACGCACATTGATTTATTAGTCTATTAAAACTCAAAATTCCAGGCATTCTAAATTGTAGACGGCAAAAATGCTTCGTATGCTTTTTATATTTTTATAATTTAATATAGTTAACTTAATCTATATCACACAAAGAGTACCGTTTTTCTGCAGATATCAGCATGAACACATTTAATAATCATTTTATACAAGTTCAGTAAAGCAATAAGTGACTTACGTTTTGGACATAATAGTGCTTGTTTTTGCTCAATTTTGCTAACGAAAATAGTTCCAAACAAAGATCACAGCACTGTTTTGCGTCTCTGAGCAATGGACGGTGTTTACTTATTGAATGAATCAGCTTTTTGAACGAATTGGTTGAATAAATGATTCAGTAATTCACTCATTAACACAGTCAAATGCTTTGTTTCTGAATGAATTAGTCGTTTGAATAAATCGGTTGAATCTCAATGACTCATTAACAGTCACTTGCTGTTACCTACTGGCGGTTTTAATTTCTACATAAACTGTGTAAATACATCTAAATGCTATTTCAGTTCCAGATTCAAGAAATTATTTCTTATGATGGAATGAAAGACGCTAAGTACCGGATGAAGTGCTTCTTATTCTTATCCAAAAATACAAAATGGAAGAAAGAGTTAAAACTGAACACAATCTTGCTACTCAAGCCGTGTATGAATTTTTTTTATATATATTTATTTGCTTCTTTTCCATTTTGCATTTACTTGTACTTTTACTTTCAATACTTAAGTACGTTTAAGATTTTAAAAATACTTTTCGTACTTAAGTACAATAAATATCACATACTTTAAGACTCAAGTAATATTCTAAACGGTGACTTCAACTTCTACCAAAGTCATTTTCTGGTAAGATATCTGTACTTTTACTTGAGTATGGCTTTCAGGTACTTTATAAACCACTGCCTTTAACGATGTCCTTACTACTTTTCTGGGCCATAAAATATTTCAGTTGCATTACTGTCTATGGATAGTCAGAAAGCTCTCGAATTTCATAAAAAAAAATCTTAATTTGTGTTCCGAAGAAGGACGAAGGTCTCACGGGTTTGGAACGACCTGAGGGTGAGTAATTAATGACAGAATTTTCATTTTTGGGTGAACTATCCCTATAAGACTATCAGACATTTCCCTACATGAGGTACAGATGTTTTACCTTTCCACATGCATTGCAGTGATGCCGTCGCAGTGTTAGCCTGAAGTCTGATGTGCAGTTCATGCACATCATCACATGTGAAACAGGAACTAGAACAGGAGCAGCCTCTCCCAGAGACATCCATAATTTCTCTCTCGCCTGGAAACATGGACAGTGATTTCATCATTTAGTTTCCTTAATACTGAATACTAATGCATTAAACAAAAACTTAACAATAATTTTTTTCTGTTGCTTGTTTGATAACTAGCCATAGATATTTTTGTACAGAAGCTGTGTAAAATATTTCCTCACACCTCACTAGAGCAGCTGAAGGTATTGAGGCCTGCGGCGTGATCTGCTATAGCCCGGCTCAGCATGTGGAACCAGTCCTCTCTCTCACCTAAAGAACTATCAGAGACAGAAAGAAGCCATGCTTGAATCATTTTTGGGTGAACTATCCCTATAAGACTATCAGACATTTCCCTACATGAGGTACAGATGTTTTACCTTTCCACATGCATTGCAGTGATGCCGTCGCAGTGTTAGCCTGAAGTCTGATGTGCAGTTCATGCACATCATCACATGTGAAACAGGAACTAGAACAGGAGCAGCCTCTCCCAGAGACATCCATAATTTCTCTCTCGCCTGGAAACATGGACAGTGATTTCATCATTTAGTTTCCTTAATACTGAATACTAATGCATTAAACAAAAACTTAACAATAATTTTTTTCTGTTGCTTGTTTGATAACTAGCCATAGATATTTTTGTACAGAAGCTGTGTAAAATATTTCCTCACACCTCACTAGAGCAGCTGAAGGTATTGAGGCCTGCGGCGTGATCTGCTATAGCCCGGCTCAGCATGTGGAACCAGTCCTCTCTCTCACCTAAAGAACTATCAGAGACAGAAAGAAGCCATGCTTGAAGTGACTGCATGCGGTAGATGTCAGTACAGACACATGCAAACCATTATGGAAATGCTCATTACCTCGCTGAAAGAGTGATTGTAACATCACTGACTTCTATCCTGAGCGTGTGGAGCACATTGTCTATGACAGGTTTACTGACCTACAGACACATGAAAACACATACACATACTGCTCAGTTCTTGATAATACAATTCATATCACACTTATTCTAATCCGTTTTTTTCCTAGTAGGTTAATCAAAAAACAAAATGAATCTGCTGAGAGACACTGCTGTCTTACCTTCATTCCACTTAGAGTCAGTGTGTTTTTCAGCCTGTATTTACCATCCTGCTGAGGGTAGGTGTACAGCATCACGTCATTCATCTGCAACACACGCACAAACATGATTACTATCTAAATGGGGACATTCCATAGACTAGAAATAGTTTTTTATATACAGCTAATTATAAATTATATAACCTAATCCTAACCACTTTAAATGTTCTGCTTTTTTTTTTCTTTAGTAAAAAAGTATTTTATTGTAATACCATTCTTACAAGGTGGTTTTGTCAGATTTATCTCATCTCTGGGTACAAATTTATTTGTCCCCAAATATGTACACATACCTTTATATAGTACACAACTATATACACAATTTTAAATAACATGAGTGCATGAGCACGTCATTATTTAATTATTAAAGTTAAACCATTTAGATGAGCGTTTTACATGATTTAATATACTAATTATTATAATATTAAAGTGCCCCTATTAGGGTAATGAAAAGTTCATATTTTGGTTTTGGGAGTCCCCAACAACAGGTTGACATGCATGCAAGGTCAAAAAACTCTTTCATTGTCTTATAATGTGCATTTATTTTTACCTTATTTGTTCATCTCCCAAACGATTCCCTCAACGATTAATTTTTCTAAACCCCTCCTTTGCATGACGCTAATCTGCGGTGATTGGTCTCATTTTCATTTCATCTAGCCTGTAATGCCTGATAAAGCAGCGTTTGTGAGCACAGTGCTGCTTTGTGTACAGCGTTACCGGGGAAACAGCGCTCCAAAAGCGGCATCTAGTGGCAAAGAATGAATTTGCATTTTCATTCAGCCCAACGCGAAAAGACCAACAAGTGGGCGGGCAATATGCTAATGTTTCATGTTAACGTCAACGGCTTGGGATTCGTTTTAAAAATGACTCATTTCAAGGATTCAGAGTCCACTCTTTCTTTTGAGAGACAATAACTTTATACATGGTGCACTTTCAGAGTTAAAACTTTGCAGGATGTTTTCATTCACTTAGAGCTGTGTTACACACTGCATGAAAGGTCATTTTCAAAAATCCATAATAGGGGCACTTTAATTATTATATATTATTATTGTTGATTTATTATAATTATAAATATTTGCATAATTATTACTCCTATAGACAATGCTACTAATACTAATCATAATATATTTAAAGGGGTCATATGATGCGATTTCAATTTTTCCTTTCTCTTTGGAGTGTTACAAGCTCTTGGTGCATAAAGAAGATCTGTAAAGTTGCAAAGACTAAAGTCTCAAATCCAAAGAAATATTCTTTATAAAAGTTAAGAGTCAGCCACACCTACCTAAAACGGCTCGTTCGAACACGCCCCCACATACCTAC
>NW_015662957.1:51498-63392 GCF_001515625.1 Sinocyclocheilus rhinocerous
ATTTCTCCGATCACAAATGCAGCCATGGTTTTATGTTTACGCGGCGCGATGCAATGCAACGCAACGCGTAAAAATACAGTATAAGTCATTATAATCCATAATTATGTCCCTACTGGATGCAACGAATGCCTCGTTTATAATGGGTTTTCATGTTTTTTGTCTTGTCGCTCCGGGAGACGGCATCAACAGTATGGTGAGGTGCGTAACATTTCCGTCTCACGCTTGAGGTATTCGGCCAATCACAACGCACTGGATATCTGGCCAATCAGAGCACACCTCGCTTTTTCAGACCGATGAGCTTTGTAAAAATCGACGCGTTTCAAAAAGGCGGGGCATAGAGGAGAAACAATAATGTACAGTATGTGGAAAATAATGTGTTTTTTTTTACTTTAAACCGCATAAACACATTTCATTACACCAAATACACAAAATAATGTTCTTTTTAGCAGCATCATATGACCCCTTTAAATTATTCAAACCTAAAATTAAATGTGAGCAAAAGTAATAGTGATGCTTTCCTTCTTTTGTTTCCACCACAAGGAGGCAGTAAAAGCTTTTAAGTCTGCACACTTCTGCTCTATCCCTGTCCAAGTTAAACCATTTAGATTAGATTTACATTATTTAATCATAATTATTAGTTTCGTTATTATTGTAGTATATTTCTATTGAATATGCTATAAAAATAATAATATTTACATTATTTAAACCCCTAAAATTAAGTATGAGCAAAGTAATAGTGATGCTTGCTTTCTGTTATGTTTATGTCTACCACAAGGAGGCAGCATAAGCTTTAAATCAGTGGTTATCAGACTTGGATTTCAAGTCCCCATCACCCTTTTTTAATTTTTAAAAAGAATTAGGAGTGTCCATAGATGAAAATAACGGTAACACTTTATTTTACAGTAGTAAAATATATAATCGATATTTATAATAATATATAATATTTATAATAGTAAATTCTGCACAATTACAAGCAACTAAACCTGTAAGTACATGATGTTAATTATTTTACTCAGTATTTTTTTAAGCCAATTTGAGGCCCCCTTGAACTTTGCTGAGGCCCCCTAGTGGGCCCTGGACCCCTGCTTTAAAACAACTGCTTTAAATAGTTTTGACACGATCTAATTTCTTCCTCTCTGCTCAATGCACATTCTTCCACAAGTGTAGCACGTTCAGTTCAGTACCCAAGAAAGCAATTCACACGTTCAATACAATAGGTTGTGCTTGATAAAAACAGTTTATGGGATATTTTCTGCTTTGCTTCATTCCTGACAATGAAGTTGTTGTGCTAAGAACACCAACTCACACCCAAAAACAGGCTAGCCCTACACTTCAAACCATTGTGTTTGCTCGACATATATAGCTCCAAACAAAAGTGGTGACATCATGAGACATGCAATGTGCGTGCCCCAAACATCCTCAGTTCACAGGACGGGTCCAGGAATTCAGCCTGGACGCTCCTGAGAAAGCCTTTTTGGGTGGAGGCAGCAGGACAGAGACAACAAAAACATCAACAACAACTGCCACAACAATCCTCAAACAGCTGAGAATGTATCAGTTCTCATGTAACTAGTGTGTGTGTCCCCCTTGAGACTGGACCTTGGTGAAGAAAAATAAGAGAGAAAACAACAAATAACTTACGGTAAGAGTCCAACCTAAGACCTCCATAGAGATCTGATACCATTACAGTAACCACAAAAAACAAGGCCCTGATTACATGTCAACACAACTCTACTTAACTAGTATTGCATGATATTTGTGACCATCCAATTCAGCTCAGGTGAATAAACTTGACCACAACTTTTCTGGTGGTTCATGATTATTGGATAATGATTTTTATAGGGATTTCTGGGACAGATTTTCTTTATTTTATTTTTTTATTGTAGTATTATTTGTATACTGCTATAGCATTTATTAATATTTTAAATTAGCTTTTAATTTTATATTTTCAGTTTTCAATTTAAGTTTCTGTAATTTTGTTATGTGCTAATTTTTTATTTTGTTTTTATTTCATTATATATTACTATTTCTATTTAGCTTTACTTTTTTATTTCAGTTTTAGTAATTTAGTACTTCAGCTTAACCTATTTTATTTCAGTTAGTTCAAGGTAACATTCCTAATATTCATTTGTTTTTCATTTAACATTTATATTTTAGTTTATTTCAGATTGACTTCAATTAACATAAATGATTTTAAATGTTTTAGTTTTAGTGAACAATAACAACATGGTGTAAATCACAGAATTAAACTTCCATGACATGTTTTCCATAGTCCTTCAAAGATATTTCATGCTTTGACTCTAACTGTGAAGTGGTAGATTTGTACAGGCAATGAAGGGTAGTTTTGACAGAGGAAATGGCCTTTGGGCATCAGTGTGTGAGTGATAGTTGGTTGGCGGGATTTTTTGAGCGATTCACTTATTAATCCATAAATTAAATCCGGATCTCGAAGAATCATCGTTAGGGGACCCTCTGACATCATATCACAACCAGTCAGTGCTGGACTCTGTGACATCAGTCACATGTTCTCATAAAAAATTTTTTTTTAAAAACACCAGTCAGAGATTGATTGATTAAGGGAGAGAAGACAGCAGAAAGGAGAGGATGACAGAAGATGAAGAAAGACTCCAGTATCTGGGATCTTCAGAGCCAAGAGTGTCGCAATATCAGAAAATAGCTTCCTGTATGTATATATACACTGTTCAAATTTACCATTTGTCAAGTGCCAGTTTTCCAGTAACATAATGAGGAACTACTACAGCGTATTACATTGTTTAAACTGAACTGTCCGAGCACAAGTCTGACCAATGTCAAATCAAATGCGTAGGCTATAAACTGCCTTGTGCCTTGAACCTAAGAGAAAATGTGCCAATGTGAAAAAGTTACTTATCTAGTAACTCAGAACTTTAGAAAAAGGAGGAAAAAAGAGATGGATAGTAATAAAGATAATAATTACTTTCCCCACCCAAAGGTCTGTATACACTAGGCTACTCTTCAAAAGTTAGGGGTCAGTAACATTTGAAAAGAAGTCTCATACTCACCAAAGCTGCATTTTTTGTGAGTGGGGACTGTTTTTTATTTGAATACATTTTTAAAAAATGTTTTATTTCTGACAATCGTAAAACAATCATACTGACCTCAAATTTTTTTGTGCAAGTTGACATTATTTAAAACATCTCGGCAGAGCCCACAGAGCCCATTCTTCTTCAAATCTTGTCACTAAGGCATTCAGAAAACCACCCAAGTGGAAGTAACAGAGTAAATGTACTTCAGGTAAACAACTGAACTGACCGCTCAGCCTAATGTTTTTAGCGTTCTTTTTCAGCTGCGGTGGCTCAGTGTTGTTGATCTGTTGTTCTCTGGGCCTAGTCTTCAGTGTGCTGTCAGTAAAGTCCCAGCACAGGAAGCTGGCATCCAGTGACCTACAGCAGACATCCTGAGAGGAAGTACGACCCTCGAAAACAAGAGCGCTATAAAGAGCGGTGGGGGCAGCCTTGTGCTACAGCTAATGTAGCCTCCAGTGTCTGCTGAACAGTTATGGCACATATAAACCAGCTCACTTACTCTCTAGGAAACTGGCTGCCTTTTTGAATGACCAAATATCAACAATACACATACCTGTCAATAACTGCTCAGTACCTAAGAGGGCAATATAGGCACCTTCATATTAAATGGAATGTGTCAGCAACTAGCTTTAAACATACTGACAGTTTAACTAAATTTAACTAACTTGCCAAGCAAGATTCCATTCAGACTTTTCCCTGCAATGACAGTTTTTGGATTTAAAGAGAAAACCAACTGTATAATAAAATAGTTTATGCTAAATTCAGCTATAGCTTTCAGAATGCAACACCTACTTGCCCTCAGACACAGAGAAGCTCTTAATGGTCCCACTCTGCCAACTGTTTTGATCAATAATTTTCAGACACAAACAAAGTCAGGTGAGCTCCAAACGGCTGTGAAGCCACCTGTTCTAAGGAATGTAAATAAACCCATGTAAATGCGGAAATACTATGCAAGAGTGCTTTTTCCCCACTTAAGTACATCTTTAAAAGTAATTTCATAGTTCACTGTATATGAAATATGGTCAAAGTGCACTGACGAATGTATTGACAAGCATTTATGGTAAACTAAAATATACTTTAATGCCATTTCTATTGAAACTTGTATTTCAGTCTATTTGTAATTACACATTTGTAATGATGAAGTAGCAATTTAGTATGTTTAAAATATATGAACTATAAATGTAATATCAAATAACACATTAAAGTTAAAAATATAATGATTTCCTTATGAGAAATGATTATTAAAATGTACTTTAACAAAACTTTTATTCTGACATTATTACAAAGTGCACTTTTTAAAAGTCATGAAAGTTTACTTGCTTTAAATGCACTTAAGTGGACTTTTTCATTTATATTTAATTAATATTATATTATCTGCAAGGATAGTTTTTTTTTTAATATACTTGAAGATTTGAATTACACTTCAAGTGCACATTTAATGCAATTAAGCACACTGCAAGTAGAGAGAGAAGCATGACAAAATACCAGGAAGAGGTGTCTGGGCTGCCGGCTTTTCCGAGAGACCTTCATCAGAGTGCCCTCCTTGACAAAAACCTGCAAAACACACAGGTGCAAGAGGCCAGGTGACTTATGGGTAAGGGTGTTATTCACTTAAACCTTTGATGTCTAATAACTGTTACTGATCTTTCAGGTTTTACTGCCAGTAAAAACAGTAATAAACTATAAACATGAAACCATAAATACAGCGTATGAAGCTGAATGTACCCTTCCTGGTTGAAGGAGGTCTCGTTTTCCTCTCACGCTGTAGTCGATGTGGACCAAACGAAGCAGGTTCTCCTGCGATTGCAATAGAAAGACATAAAAGAGTGAGAATGAGAAATAGAACTGATTTGTGGATGAGAAAAAGGGAGAGCTGTTCAGAAATGAATAAGGGTAGAAACAGAAGGTTTCTGTGTCTGTCTGTGACTGTGTGTATGTGTTTGGAGATGCTTCTGTGTCTGGCTGATTTCACACTACTCTCTTTGTTTCTCAACACCTGGTACACTATGATGACATCATATCCCCTCGCTCCTTTTTTATCATGTATCAACAATACAACACGCTCTCTCACACACAGAAACAACTCACCCCGTGTTTTAGATTGTCATTAACCTGGTCTGCGACCTCTGACACGATTACCAGCGCAGCTGTTGATAAAAAGTTGCAGTCATAAGCACAATTAATGTTTTCACAGTTCAAGCATGGTCAGTGGTCATCAATGTGTGAGAGAGAAACTGAGAAAACAATACCTTGTGTGTCTTCATACTCTTTTGAATCCGGAGAGAGGTTGTTTAAGTAGTCTGGAAAAAATGAGATGAAAACCAAATGACTTTTTAAGAGACAAAATAGCTTCTACTTCACCATCTCATACTCGTTTAAACACACTCAAACAGTCTTATGTTTTATGTACAAGATCCAACATACAGTACATTATTTACAGTTCATTTTTACCCCAATCCTCAAAGTCATTGGCAGCCTTTGTATGGTGAAATGTAATTAAGTGACAAATCACTCAGAAGTTAAATACGATTTATCAAAATGTGAATTCCAGGACTGCAAGTCAGCAACAAAAACAACAATTTTACACCTACTGTAAGATTATGTCAATAAAGTGATGAGAAAGTAGTTTTATTATTTAATTACTGTATTTCCTGTACATTTTGATGCAGTTTGATAAATATAGACTGTTGTTGCATAAATACACCTTTGTGCAGTATCTCTGTATGCAGTATTTATGCATACACCTGAACTTCCAACATTTACACATGAAGAACCCAATAATTGTTATTTTTGCATTATTTCTATTATATTTATTAATATTTTTAAATAAGCTTTTATTTTTAGATTTTCAGTTTTAATTTAATTTTAAGTTTTAGTTATTTTTCTATGTGCTTTGTCATTTTTTAGTTATTTTTTTTAATAAATGTATTAAATATTTTTATTTCAGTTTTCATTTTAGTAATTTGAATACTTTACTTTTATATTATTTTAGTGCTGTCAAATGATTAATCGCGATTAATCGCATCCAAAAGAAAAGTTTTGTTTACATAATATATGTGTGTGTACAGTGTATATTTATTATGTATATATAAATATACACACATGCATTTATATATTTAAGAAAAATTGTATGTTTATATATTAAATATATTTATATATAATATAAATTATATGAATATAAATGTATGCTTGTAAATACATGTAAATATTTTCAAAATATATACTGTATGTGTGTGTATTTATATATACATAATAAATATACACAGTACACACACATATATTATGTAAACAAAAACATTTATTTTGGATGCGATTAATCGCGATTAATCATTTAACAGCACTATTTATTTTAGTTAGTTGCCAAAACAATTAGTTTAAACAAGGTTAAATCTGTAACTCATTTTTTTATTTAAGTTTTATTAATAAAAACTTCAAAAAATTATTTCAAAAACGTTATTTTTCAAAATGTTAGTTTTAGTTAACAATAACCAAACTGCACAAATTATTTAGTCTTCTTTCCTTAAAAAGGAACTGAATGCGATAAAGTATTAATATGGGAAAATATCATCTGGACTAAATATTTGAATCACGCAGTGTTCACCTGTGAGGATCATGCGGTACTGGAGCACACGCACAATGACCCGCAGCAGCTGGTGTTTCACAGGAACACGAACTCCTTCTGCATTCTGTGTCTGGAATACAAACACACATGCATATGAGAAATGGCACATAAAACAATATACAATGCATGCAAACATATTATTACTGTAAACACAGACATACAGAAGAAGGACTTCGAATATACACACACACACACACACAAAAAGCATACACTAATGCTGCGTTCACGTCAAACAGGTCTTGTTACTCCTCATGATAAAACTTTTTTAACTGTTGAAGAAGCTGCCATTTTGTTGTTTTTACATGATGTCACAAAGGTAAAGTAAGAGAAATCTAAATTTGTATCAAATTCTTGAGTTTAACAAAGATGTGAACCATTTTACTAGCCAGAAACACATAATTATGGTATTTACAATTATTATTTATTTTATAGCATCTGCACATGCTGCACATAAATGTATAGACACAAAAATATCTCTATAAACACAAAACAGTTATTCCCTTAAAACTCACGCACAAACTTGATCGCACAATCATACACAATCAAGAGTTACATGCCACCTGTGCTCTCTCTTGAGCCACAAGATATAGTATCATAGATCACAATGGCACCACTTAGAAAAGCCTATTTCAAGGTTATTCATTTGACCTTCCCTTTTTCCAGCTACACAAAACCCTGAGTACGCCTCATTCCAGCCAATTCCATCCCAATTATAT
Source organism: Sinocyclocheilus rhinocerous (assembly GCF_001515625.1). Classification (NCBI taxonomy): domain Eukaryota; kingdom Metazoa; phylum Chordata; class Actinopteri; order Cypriniformes; family Cyprinidae; genus Sinocyclocheilus; species Sinocyclocheilus rhinocerous. The sequence goes on from NW_015662957.1 coordinate 58,902, forward strand.
CATTCACTGGGAGAAAATGTGAACAAGTGAATCAGTCAAACACGCGTGAGAAGAAATCAATCAAGGCCTAATTGACTTTGACACGTCATTGTTCATGCGAGCTCTGAGGAGCCAGGGGGGATGTGAGAGGTCAGTAAAGGGCAGATAAGGGCAAATAACTTCAGAGTTATGGACATCCAGAGACATGGGACAATGCTTGAGATCTTGAGAGAAAGGGAAAAAGGGATGTCGTTAATGACCTTGTGAGGAGTGTGAACGATTGGAGTTGTGGCTTCAAGATAAAAGAACACAAGCCAGTGTTCATTTTGTCCAGTTTGCACACCTGCCACAACATAATTCCCACAACACCTCTGAAAGGCACTCTCTGGGTTTCATTATCCTTTTCCACACTAGCTCTCTAACTGTGTCCTAACCTTACTGTCATCATCATCATAATTCACAGGTTTTATCCATCACATTTCTTATTTTTCTTCATTTTCTTCTACGTTTACATTGCAGTTTATCCATCACATAATCAGATATGTTATTTAGATGATAATGTGAACATAAATCACACACACACACACACACACACACACACACACACTAATGCCGAGTTCACACTGCACGATTTTCAAACTTGTCGGATCGCCATTGTTTTCACACTGCGTGACTATCTGGGGTAGCATTCAGTTGCTGCTGTGTTCACACTGCAGGATGGATCGGCGACAGGGGGTTTCACATTGCATGACTTCACAATAGGAAGAATCGCCGACAGCTCTGTCTGGTGCAGGGTTGCCAGGTTTTCGCTACAAAACCCGCCCAATTACTACTCAAAACTAGCCTGAAAATAGCCCAATTGCTTTCGAGGGGGTCCCCCAGTAAAAAAATCGCGTTCGGGGGGGTAAAATAAATTTTTTTTGGCGGGGTTCTCCTGGTACAATTCACATTCCAGGGCCTAAATATCACGTTATTGGGGTCGCTTCAACCTGCTGACATAAAAAAACGGGCATTTGTCGGCGATTTCGCAAAACCTGTCGGCGAGTGAAAAATCGGGCTAAAATCATGCAGTGTGAACTCGGCATAAGTCTGACAATTCAAGTAAAAAATACAACATATACTGACTCATCCAATTTCTATATCAATCTAACAGTAACACTTTATTTTAAGGTGTCTTTGTTACACGTTACATGTACTTACTATTAAAATAACAATTAATTATGCATAACTACATGCAAGTAACCCTTAGCCAAACCCTAATCATAACCCTATCCATATAGTAAGTACATGTAGTTAATTAATATTACTCAGTACTTAAATGTATAATTACAATGTAACAAGGACACCTTAAAATAAAGTGTAACCTGAAATTGATATTCAATTTAATGTTTTATAAAATATTTAATTGAATGTGAGAGTCTTGGTGTAGATATTTTTGGTTACATTCTCTATTTGTGTGTACTAAAACAGAAAATCTGTAAAAATTAATATTTAATATTTAAAACATTCAGTACATTGATGTATTTGATACATAGCAACAATACAAATTAAAAAGTTAATGCTAATGCATATTAGATTTCTAATTGCATATCAAAATATGCAATCATATTAAATTAATAATCATAATAAATATATAATTTTTTATTCACTTCAAGAGTAAACAAAGTGCAAAATCACGGCAACATTTTTTATTTCATATAATATATTATAAAATATTAAATTGAAGTAAAAGTAAATATTAAATTAAATATTAAAACATTGCACAATTTCATAATGTGTAAAATATTTAAGTATTCCGTAAACTGCACTATGAAGTATTACACAGAGAGTTGCAAAATAGACTTGTTTAAAATATATACTGATGCATTAAATCTATATTACCAGATATACTGATGTATTATACAGTAATGATACAAGTTAAAAGGTTAATGTTTATGCACATTATTTCATGTAATATCAAAATATGCAATCAAGTAATAATATGACGTGTTTACGATGTTATGTTAAGGAGCATCAGACCACTGAGATTTTACTCAATCTCAATTAGATTAGTGTCAATTAGAACGTCTACATTAGACACTTTTAGGTGTGAACATAGCCTTTCTCCTTCTTCAACTCTTAATATCTTGCACCTGTCCTCCATTATCTAATTACTTCCTCTCTGTATCATTCCTTCACTGCAGTGAGCCTCATCCTGACCATAAAGCCTGTCAGATTCCTGTGTTTAAGCATAACATGGTCTCATTGTTAAAGGCAGCAGAACTAATGAACAGCCTCGTACTGAACACTTGCACCAAACTGCAATCCAATTGACATTTGTGCTGAAGAAGTGGCCAGTCTTTGTGTATGTGTGAAAGCGCAGATATTTAGTAGAGTTGGGACATAGCCAGGAGAACGAATGGCGGCTCATGCCAGAGAACAGACAGGCTACACAAATCAGGCACTGGTCCGGCTGAAGCAGTGTCTGCATGGACAGCTGATTTAATTGAGGGTTGTTTAAGAAGACTGCTTGGCTAATTAGCTTTTTTCCGCCTCATTGGCCAAATGCCAGATCTGTGTGTATGTGTGTCAGTGTCTTGTTCTGTCTTTATCTGGTCCTTTCCAAGATAAGTACTATTAATACACATTCAAAGAAACACCAGGCCTGTTCATAGTGCATACATGACCTTTGAGATTCTGAATGCAAGAATAAATAAATAAATATTAATGAATGCATATAAATAAATATTTATATAGACATATACTATATATCATGCCCTTTTAGTCTTAGGCTTCAGCTCAATTTAAATGTTTACTATATATATGTATGTGTGTGTGTGTGTGTGTGTGTATTTATATTTATACTTCCTCTCTCTCGCTCTCTTTCAGAGCAACCCACCTTTGTCTCCTTCCTTCTTGCACATTCTGCACACACACAGCCAGATACTTATAAACACACACGCACACGTTCGTGGTGAAAACCCTCGTAAACAGTGTAGCTGAACAGCGTTTAATCCTATCAGACCACAGCGGTGATCATATCAGCTACAGTAGATACTTCATCTCTGTCATCAACCCAGCACGCACACGCACACACAAAATGAGATTACACAAGCTCGGCTCCAGAGAAGAGAATTCCAAATGCATCCTCAATCCTCAATGCATCAACTATCCTTCCTCAAAAAGCTGAAATGCTGCTGGTGTATTTGCTAATATGAAATGCCACATCATTGAAACCCATATGGTAAAATCCACATTCATTTTCATGTGTAAAGTAGAAGATAAATATAACAGATAGATATATATATATGTGGAGGAATCTCACAAAAGCATGGCCAGGTCACACTTCACCCTGCAAGTTAATAAAATAAAATAAATAAAATAAAATATATAATACAAAAGAATGTCATTAATAAATGTAATTAATAGGGCTGGTAATTTAACGCGTTAATTAGATTAATTAATTACGGTGAAAAATAACACGTTAAAATTATTAACGCATTTAACACACTTGCCCCGCCCCAGACCTACATGGGTCATCTGACATTTCATAAAGTTGATTTATTTGATGACAAATATGAGGCAGGGCAACAACTCACTGCGTGATGGAGCCTAGAGAACATTGTTAGAATGTCCCTAAAATTCAAGATATGGGGCAAAAATGCCCCTGTTTGAGTTTTTGTCTCATATTTATGTCATATAGTTAAGCGATATCACACGAGTGCAAATGTGATCCTGATCTTATACAACAGTTCAGTAAGTAAGAAGTTAATATTGTGTTATTTTAGACACAATGTTGTCTGTTTTGCTCAATTTTGCCAACGAAAATATAAAGACAAAGCAGAACTGTTCATCTCCGAGCAACGAGAAAGGAAAACTTGAAATCGCATCATATGACCCCTTTAATGCACGAATGAATGAATTGGGTGAATCATTAGGCACGTTGAACCATTGGCCATAGGCGCGTTGGATTTGAAGCGACGCTGCACAGACCGATCTGTGTATGACATCAAAGTACCACGAGAGCGATTCAAAAGCATACAGAGCCATCTGCTCTCTATAGTTCTTGCAGTACTTTGATGTCACACACCGATGGTGTGTAATAATAATCTGATGGTGATTATCCGCTTCGAGTCGAACAAGCCTAATGATTCAAAGGACCATTCATAAAGAACCATTTACTTCACTCCTGAATGAATCAGCCATTTGAACAAATCAAATGGATGAACAAATGACTCAATGACTTAATCATCAAGACATTTACCACCACCTACTGGCAACTTTAATTTATTATTTAGAGTATCATTTCATTAAAGAAATAATTTCATATTTCCATAATAATAATAATAAAAATAATAAAATTAATTATTAAAGGTATAGTTCACCCACCCAAAAATTACAATTGTGTCATCATTTACTCACCCTCATGGTCCAAAAGAGTATATGTAATACATTTTATCAAACAAAATATTTCTTGCTGAAGCTACTTTTTGTAATGTCTGTTTGATGCTTTACACAACAATGACTTTAAAT
>NW_015662957.1:63791-75448 GCF_001515625.1 Sinocyclocheilus rhinocerous
GAGCAACACACAGCGGCATTTCATTTCTTAATGCACGTTTTGAACGAATTGGGGGAATCATTAGGCTCAGTGGATTTGAAGCGGCGCTGCACAGACCGATCGGTGTATGACATCAAAGTACCGCAAGAGCGATTCAAAAGCATGCAGAGTTGTCTGCTCTCTATAGCTCTTGCAGTACTTTGATTTCACACACCGACCGGTCTGATGGTGATGATCCGCTTCAAGTTGAACAAGCCTAATGATTGAATGGACCATTCATAAAGGGAGCCATTTACTTCACTCCTGAATGAATCAGCCATTTGAACAAATCAAATGGATGAACAAATGACTCAATGACTTAATCATCAAGACATTTACCACCACCTACTGGCAACTTTAATTTATTATTTAGAGTATCATTTCATTAAAGAAATAATTTCATATTTCCATAATAATAATAATAAAAATAATAAAATTAATTATTAAAGGTATAGTTCACCCACCCAAAAATTACAATTGTGTCATCATTTACTCACCCTCATGGTCCAAAAGAGTATATGTAATACATTTTATCAAACAAAATATTTCTTGCTGAAGCTACTTTTTGTAATGTCTGTTTGATGCTTTACACAACAATGACTTTAAATTATCTTTTGGGAGTAATTTCTCAGCCAAATTTGATGTGCGATTAATTAGATGAATTAATCGCCACAGCATGTAATTAATCAGATTAAAAATTTTAATCACTTACCAGCCCTAGTAATTAATAAATGTCAATAAATGTCACATTGTTAAAATGTTTTAAAATAACTAAAATATTTAAATAATATTTTTAATACATTTTATATATATATATTTTTTTTGAGAAATTCCTATCCTTGGTATTTTGTATCTTTTTTTTTCTTTCTTCAAATTATTGTTTCTACTGATGCATACATAACATCAGGCTGTTTTTTTTTTAGTAATTCAATTTATTCTCAATGATTCTCATTAGACTACTGTAAAACAGCATACTTTTTTTAAGTTGGTGCAACAAATACTTCCATTACACATAAATACTTTCAAATTTAAATATTAATCTTGTTTTACATTACAGAATATGACATTTTGCATAATGATAATGAGAAAACGTGCTTAAATGTTATAATTCAATAAAATCGTATGGTCCTTAAACCAGGCATCATTTTTTTCCCATATTCTTGATGAAGTGATCCAGTAACATTTCAACATTTAACATTTCTACAGAGCTACAATGGTGGCATATACTGATAAATTCAAGCGGGTGTTTAAACTCCTGACTTGTCCACCTTCAGGCCCCGATCAATAAAACAACTGCATCTCCTCCCATTTAACGAGCCGAGAGAAGCATCACAGCACAGATTGGGTGAATAAAACAAGTCAGCGGTGGCTAGACAAATAGCTGGCAGGATGAGAGAAACGTAAGGAAAAGCCTGCCTCGTTGTTGACTTGTGTGTGTGTGTGTGTTTACGTGGTGGTACACCATTGAGAGTCAGCTCTATTGGTTTCATTAGTGCGGAGTGACCAGAGGCAACCAGTGATGCTCAGTACATACATCACCCAGTCAAAGCCTATAAGCGTTACTGCAGCCGTACTGACCTGGACTCACTGAGAGCACTGAGTGAGCACATTTCACACCCACAAATGAATTACATTGTGTTGACATGCTTTGTGAAGAATAATATGCGCTGTTATAAGCAGAAATTACATCTTAATCTTGTTTCATTACTCTGGAGTTATTTGGATCTTGAGCCTCTGCTATTGAAGCCACGGCAGGCTGTCACACATTATTAAAGATGCAGTCCTTGATCTAAAAAATATTTTAAAAAAGCACTCCTTAACTTATTTCACAAACCCCTGAGAATTTTACCAAGCTTAATTCATGTATATAAGAAGAAATCTACCAACAGTTTGAGCAGCTGACGACAATGCCACATTTAAAAGACATTTGGCTAAATCAGCCTTTCTTTCTCTCTTTCCTGTCTCTCCCTGCTATACATTGAGGGTCTAATTTTGAGTCTACCACCCACCGAGGCTTCTCTGAATACAGATGCTCATGCATATTAATGAGCGAGGACAGCTGGCTTCTTGTCGTTGGTGATCCCGATCACCACTGAAATGTGTGGTCTCCACCAACCATCCTCCAATTAAATGATTCAGCGGAGCCTCTGTCGTGAATAGGGTTGGGTATCGTTTGAATTTGATCAATTCTGATTCCGATTCCGATTCTGCTTATCGATTCTAATTCTTTTCGATTCCCAGTTTCGATTCCAATGGGATTAAAAAATGATATCAAACATTTATCCTGTCTCTCTTTTTGCAAACCACTTAGTTGCAGTTGAATACCATGAACAAAAATTCAACAGGCTACATAAAAACTGGACTCTTTAAGAGCTGTTTGTGTGCAAAATAGAGCTGCATGATTCTGAATAAACTGAGTTTTTTTTTCTTTCTTTTTTCCAATGGAAGTTGTGGTTCTCTTATGATTCTGAAGAAAAAACATTAGACAACTAAACAAAATCACATGTAATTTATGAATGAATGATTCACTCAAGATGTACTTGTTTCATTACTGGATGAATCAGTGTTCTTGAACGAATCTCTTGTAGGATTCAAATACAAATACATTTTAACAGCTCCTTTTCGCCACCTACTGGCGTAACAATGTAATTGATAAATCTTCATTTGAAGTGTCAAATTACTTTCAAATGTGATTTACTCTATTTTAATCGCTACTGAACACATCAGAGTTTAAATCTAAACTATAAACTTTTATCCCAGTACTTCTGTGATTTGAATTAATTAATTTTAATATTAACAGTACTAATGGTATTAGTTAGATGCCACATATATTAGCCTATGTATTTTTAAGCTATGATTCTGTTTTGAAAACAAAACAGAGAACCAAACAAAATATGTAATTTAGTTTCTGATGTTTTATTTATTAAAAATGTTTTATTAATGTTATAAATAAGTCTATTTAAAATATTTATTAATTTAAACGAATTTGCCTAATTATGTAAAAAAAATCATGATAAATAAATAAATGAAGACTTGTTTCGTTTTGAATCTCTTGAATGAATGATTCAGACATCAAATACATTTAACAGTCACTGTTCGCCACCTACTGGCATAATGTAACATATACAATCATTATTTGCAGAACTTCATTACTTTCAAAGACCCATTTTGATCGTGGCTCCCGCAACATCAGAGTCTATATCAGGACTATACATTTTTATTCCAATACTTTCGTTATTATTTAATGTTTGCAACACAGAAATATAGCCTGCTGTGTAGACTGTTTGTGAAGCTGTTTCAAACATAAAGCTTTACATGATGAGCGCTGCTCTCTCTGGATCAGCGGCTGCGCAAAAGCAGTTTTAAATATTCCGATGTGATTGTGATTTCAAAGGTTTAATAGACATAGCAGAATCACAGTCATTTAGGAATAAGATTGCGTGTGTTTGAATTGATATCGCGATCTTTTAATGATTAAATGTGCATACATATTAGCCTTATAGCCTATGTATTTTTCTAGCCCATGTCATATTTGTACCAGACCTCAAAAGTGAGCCCTACTGAAACCGTAGAAGTCGATGAAACCATATTTAATTATTCTCAATACCAATTTCACAACAAAAAGTAAAATGCTATTGAACACACTATTTAAAAAGCAAAAATATTAATAAAATATTATTAAGAGACATTAACACATGTAATGTTAATATTTATATTGTTAATATTTTTTATACTTAAAAAGAAACTATTATAAATATATTAATATATTAGCACATTACAATTTTTGCTTAGAAATAAGTTTATATATAAATACTATATAGAAAATTATACAAATATATATTAAAATTATATAAAAATATGTTAAAAGATATGCATATGCATAAAAAATAAAAAAGGTAATTACAACGTTTTATTTTACAATTCAGACATTTTTCTTACAATTCTGAGCAAAATAATCAGAACTTCGAGACATAAAAGTCTAAAAAAGTCTGAATTCGGACTTTCTTATTCTTTTAGTTTCTGGCACAGAATAAAAAATAAAAAGGTAATTAAAAAGGCAACATTTTATCTATCAATTGAGATTTTTTTTCATATCATAAAATCGTGATCAATTCCCAAACAAACCACACACATTTGCGTCACAGACCTCACCTCAAACCGTTTCACCACATCCTCAAAAGCTTTCCTCTGTCTACAGCACTCCTCCAGCAGTGACATGCTGCGGTCATAGTCTGAGATGTAAGTTGCGAAGGATGACAACTCAGCCCGGCGCGTTAATATAACATCAACCACACTCGGACTGTCCTCCCTGAAGATGAATGAGAAACAACGAAAACTTTTCAGAGGACATCCAAGGACACTCATGCTAGCATTATAATGGATTGTGCTACTGTAACATCATATGTACTGCTATAAAACAGATAAGAATGTGTAATGTAATGTATCGTGGACAAGAACACATCAGCTTGTCCATATTAATATGTGGCTCAGCTGGGGAGATGCATACAGTATGTGGAGTGCATGCATTAGCACCTTGTAAAGGATGCACATGTTATATATAACACAAATAAGGAATTTTTTTGGAATGACATGCTATTAAATGTGTGCATAAGCATGTGTAAATTTTGGATATTGATGTGCATTAGTTTAGTGTGCATCAGTGTAATGTGCTTCAGTATGTGTGTTCTCACCACTGTTTAATGCGGGTCTCCAGCTCATTGAGGATCTCATTGTGCAGGTGGTAGGCCTGAGGAAGAGTGCTCAGGATCTCGTCCAGCCTCCCGTTTTCTAACAGTGGTTCCTCATCATCTCCTGCTGACTCTACTGCTGCTCTAAAATCCTGTAAGAAAGTGGACTGGCATGAGGAATCATTAAGTATTCCAAAACAATGCGAAGGTGCATTAAAGGAATAACTCACCCAAAAAAATCAAATTTGCTAACAATTTACTTACCCTCAGGCCACTCAAGATGGTTCAAGATAGTTTGTTTCTTCATCAGAAGAGATGAAAAGAAATTAACATTACATCACTTGCTCACCAATGGATCCTCTGCAGTGAATGGGTGCTGTCAAAATGAGAGTTCAAACAGCTGATAAAAACCATCCCAAATAATCCACACAACTCTATCAATTGAAAGTCCATTTATTAACGTCTTGTGAAGTGAAATCTGTTTATAATAAACAAATTTATCATCAAACCATTCAAGTCCTCTATCCTTAATATTGCTTTCTCCACTCTGAATCAGGAGAGAAATATGCACAGATCAAGCACTGTTTACAAGCGAAAACAGTCTAAAACAGTTCCAAAACAATATTTTTTGTGGATTTTGATGTGAGAAGCATTTTGATATGAGAGGAAGCATTATTATGGATTATTTTTGCCAGTTGCAATGGTTTAAAGTTAAGATGTCTTGATGGATTTGTTTCTTACAACCAAGCATCTTTTCACATGAGAAAACATTAATTGACAGACTGGAGTTGTGTGGATTACTTGTGGATTATTGTGATGTTTTCATCAGATGTTTGACCTCATTCTGACGGCACCCATTCACTGCAGAGGATCCATTGGTGAGCAAGTGATGCAATGCTCAATTTCTCCAAACCAAATCTGTTCTGAAACAATCTCATCTACATCTTGGATGGCCTGAGGGTGAGTAAATTTTCAGAAAATCTTCATTTTTGATGAAATATTCCTTTAAATATTTTGTATTGTTTGATGATTTCAGCTGCCAAAGTGTACTAGTGACATAAATTATCATGTTTAAATCCATTCCACAAGATTCCACATTCCATTCTCAGAATCAGAATTTGGAATGGTTTCCAGAAGTTCTTGGTACAAGAAAACAAACAGAAAAAAGTACATTTAATAAAAACACTTACTGTAATATACTGTGCATCAAGAAGAAAAAAAAGTCAAATTATGGTTTAAAAAACTTAAAGTAACATACATCTATACTGAGTAAGCAGAAAGAAATGAACAGAAGTTCACATTAAGTATTGCATATACTTAATTTACTGCATAAAAATGTAGTTACAGTGCATGATACATATTCTATAGCCTAACACCTGGGTTGAACATCATAAGCAGATTATTCTATGATAAAACAGCTATAAAGCAGTGGGTGTGTAAGTCACTCAAAGTGGTGATATACAGAAGAAATCACTGTCACTGAATATATTTGTTTTGGCTGTAACAGACAGTTAAATTGAGCGGCCATGAGCTGGCCTGTTCGGGACCACTAGCCTGATGGCTCAGATCCAGAGAGGATTTACTTGACCTACTATATATACACGTCATGTACCTTATGAATCGGGATAAAATCTGCTCTGAAATGTCTTCACAGGCAAAGCCGTTAGGGATTGTGTATCCGTTATGAGAAATGTGATGACATAAAACAAAGTCAGACATGCATGTGCACACAGACGTGTAAGCGGTCGTGCTGGGAGGTGGTATGCTGGAATTCCTTTCTGAGCTTCACACATGAATCAATGTGTATCGATCACAGCCGTGTCAGCATTTGTCAATTCTCTCATAAATAACTCAGAGCTGTTATACAGTCCTCCAAGGTACCATGAAACTTGTTTCCTCCGATAGCATCTCAATAGCTGAAACTCCCTGACAAATTTCCAAATGTTCATTGTAATGAAAGTGCTTTGTTTTACAGTTGCCTTCTTAAGTCTCATTACACTTGTATTGCTTTCTTACAGTTAAGATGCATAAACCACGACACAGGAATGAACTGGCTGGTGGGAGATACTTGTATTCTTGTACCCGTTTATGCAACTGCATGCTTTCATTTGTTGCTCAAAACCCCCCCCCCAAAAAACCCTGCAAATTCTCAAAAATCACATGCCTAGCAACCTGCACTACAATTAAAAGCATAACTTCACATTAGGGACAGGTTCTGGAAATTCTTTGTATTTTTGTGTTATTCAATAACAAACAATGGAACAATGGGCACATGTTCTGTCCTGTAGCCTTCTGATGGAGCACTCTGTTCCTTTCAGAGTTCACAAAACAGAGAGAGAGAGACTGAGAGAGAGAAAGAGACAAAAAGATAAATAAAAAATGCAGAGAAAGAATGTCAAGCCAAGCAACCCAGGAAAATATTTTTATTCAGATTTTTCCTAAACTTTATCTTAACGATTTCAAATACTGTAAATGCTGTTCTTTTGAACTTTCTAGGAAAAGTCTCCATTTGATCTCAATTTAATTTCACTGAGAGTAAATTTTTATTCAAAAACGTAATGCAGTGATGCTATTTGCGCTATTTTGCTTTGTTTCTTCAGCCTCTTCATCTATAGGACCAATCAGTACTGTCAAGTACCAAGTACCTTTAAGAGATGTATATGCTAAACCTAAAAACTGCAAATCCCCAAGCAACAGTGGGGAAGGAAACGCCCTCAAAGTCACCGTTGACAGCAGCTGAACACTGATTTAATGATGTCATAGTGGACAGAAAATCAAGGTGACTCAGATCCTCCAGCTCATTATCATTCAGCACAGCACAGCACAGTGATTAATGACATCTTTATCTTTTCCACACACCCACTAATTGTTAAATGCAGTATAAATATTTACAGCATATCAATATCAAACTGAACATTCTCTCAAATGAAAGCTAGACATGAAATACTACTGCAGCACTTGCTGTGATGTGCCTATTCATTTGGCTCCATTCACGATCCCTCCCGTTATGCTGCTCAATGCAAATCTACAGCATTATGTATGAATAAGGGGAACTATAATTACAGCTCTACTGTAATACAATACAGCATATGCATACGAGACACACTGGCATGTATATGATTAGCATTCTTTAGTCGTTAATAGGACAGCGATTCTATTGACTATGGCTTATTTTATTCAAATGAGGCAATTAAAACGGTGAATATGGAGTATAGTAATTTACATGAGGTGCACCATATGAAGAACTTTAGTTCCCACTGGATTGTGTTAAATTGTTCCTTCAGCCCCGCCTCGACTTCATAATTGGGATACATATTGTATTAATCATGAAAACAAAAGTGCTAAATTTGGTTATGAGGTTACAGTCTAGAGGACAATGTTTAAAACAATAGGTTATAGGTTTTTTTCTGGCAAATCTCATCACTCACATGGACCCTGCAAGCCATGCACACACACACACACACACACACACACACACACGCAGCCCTAGGGAACCAGGTAAGAAAGACACTTTGGCTGTCAGAGTGGGAGAGCTAATGAAAACAAATGATAACTTAAATTGGACACACTACATGACAAAGCAATATTAAGTACAGTGTGAAAAGCCAATGCATTCAGACACACAGTGAAACTGTGATACACTTCATTACACTGATATATAAGGAGCGAGTGCAACCAATGTCTCAATGAAAACTATATATATATATAACATAAGACATTTCAGCTTGTTGCTAAGCCACTATTTTTCCTTTTCATTTAATTTAACTCAATGTAGTAACATAATTGAAATAAAATAAATAAAAACTATATAGAAATACAAAAAAACTAATAAAAATGACAAAAAGGCAAAAATAAATAAACATGTAAAAGGTCACCCCATATTTTATGGTAAATTTCTCTCTATTACCAAACCATTAACTAGGATTTTGCCTCAATAAACTCCTAATTCGCTGCTTATTAATAGTTATAGGGTAGGTAGTTGTTAAGTTTAGGTATTGGGTAGGATTAGGGATTTAGAATATCTTCATGCAGAATATGTGCTTTGTAAGTACTAATAAACTGCCAATATGTTAATAATAGGCATGCTAATAAGCAAGTCATACAGGTCAAAAAAGTCATACAGGTGAATGAGTAAATGATGACAACACTTTTATATTTGGGTGAAATCCCTTTACAAACCACTTTGAATACTTAACTGTAATATGTCTTAAACTGATAGACTCTCTCTCAAAAAAAGAGGGAATTAGTCAATTCACACACCGTGACAAGTTGTTTGGGGCTTGTAGCCAAAACTGACGTGTTTTTATGTTTACAAGTGATGAGACTCATGAGAAGATTCCCAAACAAAAGCCTGGTGCGTAGGTATTGCGTCACTCACAGGCAGACATTTTCAAGACAAGGCTGTCAAGGCCAGGAAGTCTCAGTTACTGAAACAACACTGATAAAGGTTTGCAAACCCCCCACCCAAGTGTGTGTCTCTCAATGTATGTGTAAACATATGTGTATAAAGGTGCAATGTATATTTGTACTTTTGCAATTGGCTGCCAGGACAGAAGACACAGGTAGTGACAGCAGCAGTAAAACACTAATTTAGGAGCCTTTTTACGGGACCTTTGCATTTCTCATGAAATAAAATTTAGTTGTTTTACACAGGTTGTGTCATTTAAAATTCATTCATTCATTCATGAGTTTTGCCCATGCAAAAGTCACTGAAATTATGATAGGGTAGGGCTAGGGTGGTTTTCAGGGTGTTGCTATCTGGTTGCTAATGTGTTTTAGGTGGTTGCTAGAGTATTGCTTTGTCACTGAAGTGTTCTGGTCCGATTGCTTAAATAAGTATTAGCATACCTCTTCTTAACAACATGTGTGACTTGAGGTATCATTCATGTCTGTAACACCCCAAGTTTAAGCAATGGTAATAATGGTGCTTGCCTTAACAATCAAAACTAAATAAGACTGCATTCATTAAACATAATTTCACTGGTCGCAGTGTAAGTCAGTATCATAAAGAGCAAAACAGATGAGCCACATACTGATACTTAATATTTTTCTCTACTCTATTTAGAAATCTTTCCTCTAAGTGTCACTTTTGATCAATTTAATGCATCCTTGCTAAATGAAAATATTAATATCAATCAATATTAATAAGAAAAAATCTTACTGACCCCAAACTTTCAAATGATAATATATGCAAAAATCTCACCTACGACCACTGCAGTTCGACCACAATTAAACAGAATATTATATATATAAAAAGAAACAGATTTTCATACCTCCTGAAGAATCTTCAAAGCCTTCACGTGTCTGTGGATTATTAAAAAGAGATGACATTACTGTTAGCAGAAAAATAAAAACAAATAGACTTAGAACAAAAACAGCTGTTCAGTTCTGTCAAGCAGATATATTCCTGATCATCCAAGTGATGCCAACATCTAGACAGCTGATTAATGAAGCCAGTTGATACATAACAAATACATTTGAAGGACTTATGGGGAAAAAGCAGGCTTGCTTGGATAGTGGATCACATTTAATAAATCTTCACACTTAATGACTCATTGAGCCGCTGCTGAAATGCGGTATCTTAAGGCAGACAGTCCAATAATAGGCTGTCAGTTCGAACATCAGAGGAGCTGTTGAGTGAATCAGACTAGACAGTGATAAAGATGTGGACAGGGTCTGAACAAAGAAGATCCCTGAAGGACATCACATGAAAAACAACTGGATTGTATTTGGAACTTGTTTAAATCCAGACAGAGACAAACACGTACTCTCTTTCTGAGTCCACCAGGTCTTTGGCAACATAGTAGGCTCTGGATCGGCCATCAATCTGAATGTGACAGAAAAGAAAGCCATGAGAGATAAATGAAGAAACCCAGTGTTTAAAGAGTTCAAGTATACACAGTTCAGTCACAGAGCATGGTAAAGAGAAATATATAGATAATATTTATATATATATATAAATATTGCTAGATACATAGATGGAGACACAGCGAGAGAGGAATGGCTGTTCTGATCTAATTTCTCATACAATCCTGTCAAAAGAAGACTGATTATTTCATTAAAGCACAACGTAAATGAAAATGCTTTCCTGGACGTGCCGCTTTAAGCACAGATGCATTATGGATGAGACGCTGTGTTCATGGCAAGCACAAATCCACCATTGATTTGCAAGCTAATCACAGCTGTCTGAACACGAGTGTTACTACTGAATGGACATATTTAGGAGAACATAACTGCTTGACTGGGACTTCACCGGTAGTACTGATGTATTATGTATCCATGTTTAGATTTTAATAAAGTCTTTAATATCTGTGCTAGGGTCACTTTTATGCACAAATAAAAATCCATAATAAAACTAATTTACAGTGCAGCTGGCTTGTTTCCAGCTTGTTGTAATGCTGAAATCAGGCTGGGATAGGTTACTCCCAGATATTCTTTTCTTTTTAAAGACGAAGAAAACAAGGAAGCAGGCGTCACAAGGCCGGGGCCCCGGCTGATATTACAGTGGCAGAGGGAAGGGGTGGGGTCCGCCTCTCACGGCAGCGCTAAACTGACTGCCAGGAGACGTATGAACCTGGATCTCACAAAAATTGCACACACAGGGAATTCCAGTTTAAAGGGTTAGTTCACCCAAAAATGAAAATTAAACTGTGTTTTACTTACCCCGAAGCATCCTAGGTGTATATGACTTTCTTCTTTCAGACGAATCCAGTCGGAGTTATATTAAAAATTGTCCTGGCTATTCCAAGCTCTATCATTGCAGTCAGGGGGTGTTGCAGTTGAACAGTCCACAAGTCATCAAATAAAGCACGCGCATTCATAATAAAACGTGCCACGCAGAAACTGTTCCGGCGGATGATGCAGGACGTATGCGCAGCGCGCGCCTCTGAGATATGCTAGTCTCGCGAGTTTGTTTATAGGAGCAAAGGAAGCAAAGTTTCCTTACTTTAA
>NW_015662957.1:75461-100590 GCF_001515625.1 Sinocyclocheilus rhinocerous
TGTACTTCTAATTCGTGACCGGCGTTTTGTTTTGTTCTCTCTCCGCATTCGTCACTAATCACGCAACGCCGACGTGTTACGACATCCACCGGAACGACTTCCGCGTATGACAGAAACCGGAAGTGAGAGAAAAGTGTTTTCTCTCGCTACAGGAGGCCTTTATTCACCCCCCGGAGCCGTGTGAGGCACGTTTTATTATGAATGCGCAAGCTTTATTTGACAATTTCTGGACTGTTCAACTGCAACACCCGCTGACTGCAATGATAGAGCTTGGAATAGCCAGGACAATTTTTTATATAACTCCGACTGGATTCGTCTGAAAGAAGAAAGTCATATATACCTAGGATGCTTTGAGGGGGAGTAAAACACAAGCTAATTTTCATTTTTGGGTGAACTAACCCTTTAACAGGGAGGGTCCTTGTTTTGATCTACTTTAGCATGCAAAGCTGTGATTACTTGGGTAACATTATAAAGGTTAGAAGAGGTACTACAGTAAAAGTGTATACATAGTCATAAAGTGTAAGATCATACAGACAGACTGTGTGCTATAACACAGGGGTTTATAAAAGTTTTTGATATCAGTCAGAGTTTAAGCCTTCTTACAATATAAAATCAGCTAAATATGTTAAAGACCCATTTATACTGTGATATTTGTATTTTTTATATTTTTATTATAGTGTATAATATGTACATTGTATTGGGTTTTAAAAGTTCTGTACTGTAAGTACTGTATAGTAAGTGATTCCTGAAAAATCAATGTTGCAATATGTTTAACTGAAATAATTAAAAATATTTCTTTATCTCTCAAATTTTCTGCAGACTCTCAGACCTTGAATTTCAAAACCCTTGACAATACACTTTGTTGGGGGTCGGTAAGATTTTTTTAAATGTTTTTTCCGCTTACCAAGGCTGCATTTATTTTATTAAATTTACAGTAAAAGCAGTAACATTGTGAAATTTTATTACAATTTAAAACAAATAATTTATATTTTAATATATTTAAAAATATGATTTATTCCTGTGATGCAAAGCTGAATTTTCAGCAGCCATGGCTCTAGTCGTCACATAATCGTTCAGAAATCATTCTAATATGCTGATTTTATTCTCAAAAAGTTTATTCTGAAAACAGTTGTGCTGCTTAATCTTTTTCATGATTCTTTGAATAATAGAAATTTCAAAAGAACATAATTTTTTTAAATAACATCTTTTATAACATTATAAATTTAATGCATAATTTCTTTCAAGAAACATTTTACTGACCCCAAACCTTTGAACCTTGATTTGTGTATGTACCACTATAGTCTAGCAAGCTCTGACATTAGGATATTTGCACTAGATATTTGCAACAGCTGACCTGTCGGTCATGACAGTGGTCTCCACAACCGTCCTCTTCCTCAGATGTGTATCCATGGTCTTCTTCATTGGACACAGTGGCAGACACAGAACAAACAGGGAATGGCTCAGTGTAGTCACTGTGAACAGATGAAACATGAAAGAGAGTTAAATGTACTATGATCACAATGGGTAAGTTACTGTAGGCTTTCACACAACACTTGACCTTGGATTTTGACCCTGTATTATGGAAATTGTACACTTTTAATTTGAAAGAGACCATGTTTGGACCATTTTTATATGTTGGTTAATAAGTCTCTTCTTTAGAGATCATGCACATCATTCATGCACAGAAACTTTAATGAGCTGTGTTTAGCTTTCTGCCTTTATCCTTGGCTAAAAATCCTAAATATAAAGTGTACATTTATATTTAATCTCTACTGATACAAAGTCCACTATCATAGCTGTGACTAACAGACCCCTGAAGAGAAACTAAACAGTTATGATCAGAACACTGCATGTGGCAAACATCACAAACCAGCCAGACTCTCCATATCAAAAACAACGGAACCCTCTCAAAGCACAATGTTTTATATTAGAGGGCACTTTGGTGTCTAGCCGAGCAGAAATTACCCTTTGCCAAGGAGAAACAAATTCCCCCTCTTCATTTAAACAAGACCTGGTGAGAACAATTCATTTTTTTCTCTCCTGCTCCTCCTTACAGTAGTAACACGGATGGCTGGGGCCAGATTGCGAGGACATTTACGGCTGGGCATGAAGGGCTGGCTTGGTGATCCTGTGGTGAGCACTTAAACCAAAAAAAAAAAAAAAGATAGCCCTGAGGATATGCAAATGTGCACATAGTGAAGCTGCTTATATACTGTGGAGGGTACATTCAAAAGCACATATAAGGGAAACCTTGAGTGCATTTGTGCTTACACTTATCTACAGGCATTAGCAAGCAACTCTTCTGTCTTTTGCATTAGTGGTGTTAAAAAATTGTTGAACAGAATCAAATTTCAAAGCAATTAAAGTTAGTGTGTGTGCATATTGTCAATGTACAAAAAAAGGTTTAGAGGTGCCCAGCTGGGTGTCATACTACTCAAGGACACTGTACACTGCACACACACAATGTCTGCAGCTGGAAGTAGAAATTGCTCATCATTGCTCATAGCCAGCTGAACTGGGCGAGCTAAGGTGACAGTTCGTTTAGAGGCCCCAGATGAAGCATATAGGGGCCTTCTGGCAGGACGTCACTACAATCTTCAGTGATCTCACCAGCTGAGGACTCCATTTTCAGTGAAATCGGATTGAGGGTTAGCATAAGACAAAACAAGCTTCTTTCATCTGAAACAACTTTCAAATAAATTCTAACTGAAACTACCCATATGTAGCTCTCCAGGATCAAATAAAACTGAGATATTTTTATGAACGCATCTGGATTTTGCATCGTGCAGAGGGGATTGTCACAACACAACAATGAAATAATACAACAAAATAATCTAATAAATAAAAATAGTCCAGTAAAACAAATGAATCAATATGAACATATCACAAAAGAAACAGTACAATATAAAATATGTAATAAAATACTAATTTAACAAACAAAAAAAGGCATTGGAAAAGTCAGAAAATTTTATGTAAAAACGTGCATCAATCCTACTGTACATAATCTCTCCATCTGCCAAAAGTGACAATTTACACAATCCTCCTGATACTTCAACATTACCATTTATGAGAAGCAATTATGGAGCAAAGTACTTCTCTAAACTGTTTGCTTTAAGGTACCCATGAGCTAAATTTACTGCAGAAAATTACAGAGAGTGCAATGATTTCCTATAACACACCTATATGTCCTACTGCCTGATGCTTCCCTGAGGCTTGTTATATGTAATTCAATTGATTTAAACTCTTGATAATAACATATATATTAGAAACCCCAGTGTTTCTCTGTCTGAATCTGTGTAATAGTGCTATTATAGAAGATAAGCATCGCTGAGATGACTTCATTACCAGACTTCATTTAACAAAACGTATTTGAATGCAGATGAGGAGAGAGTGACGAGCAGCATGTGTGAACTGAGAGATGCATATTCTTGCTTGGTTTTAGTTTGCTGGGGCTAAGATTCAGAACAGATCAAAAAGGGTCTAATTTCATTTCTAAATGGGGTTTTTGTTTATTTAGTCATAATTTCAGAATCATTTTAGTTATCTTTCATGTTAAATATTGCTTTTAAAATGGTTACATTTAGTTCAGATGATCAGCCTTCTGACAAATATGTGTACATATTTACATTGTAAATATTATTCAAGTCAAACAATGGCCCCTGCCTTTACTGTAATATTAGAAAATAGATGGAGAAAGCTGGGAACGATGACAACAACATCGTTGTGGTAGCCTTGCTTTCCTGACTGCCACACCTCGCCTTGTTGTTTGGGTCGCAGGGAAGTCTGGGAGATCGGTATTGCCTGTCTCCACCCCATCCCACTGACCCTGTCTCCTCGCCCTTGTCCTGCATTTCCTGTAAACAGCGGCATGGAGGCTCATTGGCTGGGTGCGTCCCCTCTTGGGATAACCTGGCAATGACCTGAAAGCCCTGGGCACCAGGCCCAATTTGGACCGGACCGGACCAGACCAGGCCAGATCCACACCCAATTTTGTGAGCATCAAAATGCAGAAGGCACTCAGAACGTATATGAAAAGATATGCTTATTTTCTCAATTATCTGGAAGTATGTTTCAAAATATGTTTCTAAGTATCTCAAACTCTTTTCCTCTTTTTTATGTTTGATGCTATGTTTGTTGTAATTTTCCTATTCTATAAACATTGCATAATAATAATTTTATAAGTGCCATGAAAATGAAGAGCCAAAGTAATATAATATAATATAATATAATATAATATAATATAATACTGCTTTTGTCTCGTCGCTCCGGCCGGGACATGGCATCACAGTATGGTAAGGGGCGTAACATTTCCGTCACATGCTTGAGGTTTTCGTCCAATCACAATGCACTGGATAGCTGGCCAATCAGAGCACACCTCGCTTTTCAGACCAATGAGCTTTGTAAAAATTGACGCGTTTCAGAAAGGTGGGGCATAGAGGAGAAACAATAATGTACATTATGCGGAAAATAATGTGTTTTTTTAACCTTAAACCGCATAAACACATTGCATTACACCAAATACACAAAATAATGTTCTTTTTAGCAACGTCATATGACCCCTTTAATGTCTGCATGAACAGAAGTTTTACAAAAATGATTTTATATACAGCACATTAAATGCAAGTAAAGTGTTCCTGTGGCTCAGCGGTAGAGTATTGTGTTAGCAGCGCAAAAGATTGTGGGTTCAATTCCCAGGGAACACACATACTGGTAAAAAATGTATAGCCTGAATGCACTGTAAGTTTTTTTTGGATAAAAGCGTCTGCTAAATGCATAAATTAAATTAAATTAAAATGAAAGGTTTCAAATAAGTTCTGGGAGAATAAAATGTCAAACTGTGGGTGAAATAATGTTCCACTGTCATTCAGTGTAACACACCTATATTTATGTAAAAATTTAAACAACATATTTATTTCGACCTGTAGGTATTAAAATATATATACAAATAAGTGAGCATACTAAATTTTATTGCATTTTAAATCTTGCTGACAAATGGCCAAAATGGGATAGTGGCAAAGTTTAAAAATGTAAAATTACAAGTATTTGGGGTAAAACTAATTCGTTTTTTAATATGTCATAAACTGATTGTTGTGGTAAATATGCCGACAAGACCGTTACCCTGAATGACATTTTAGTGGCTGTTTTCTGTAAATTATGGTAAAAACATATGATATTTATTTTTTGCACAGAAAACTATTTAATTAAATAGGACACTTTCTAATGTATTGAAAAAACAACAACAACAATTCAGTTATGTTTGATGCTATGTTTGTTGTAATTTTCCTTTTCTATAACTATTGCATAATAATATTATAAGTGCCATGAAAATGAAGAGCCAAAGTAATAATATAATATAATTTAAAAAGCTGTATTACACTTATTGTTTATTGTACTTTTTGTCTTTGACCCATGAATGCTTTTCAAAATAATGATTATTCAGAATATGAATAGACAAATATTTCATAATATAGGGGGTTTAATAGTCAATATTAAACACACTAGTGCTATTTATAACTATAACACTATTATGCTGAAGGACTTTCACATCTTTCCTCAATCATTCTCTCACACTACCCACTGTCCTTTGAGATCAGCAATGAGTATAAAACGTTCCTCTGATTGGCTTAGGCATGAAAAAATATTCTTTTTATGCATCTGCAATCAATCACCAAGAGTTTACTGTCATTGTGTCTCCATCCACCAAAGAGGCAATGTCAAATTTTCTCTGCAAGCATTCAAAATATGACAAACAAAAACAGACAGAACATCAGCAGTGACGGAGGATTATCTTGGGACACAGAGCGGCTAATGGTGCAGACACATAGGCCCATTTGCAAACATGCAATGCTGTTAGATTGCACAGCAACACAATGAGTCAATAATGTCACCAGAAAAAGGTCCCTGGCTCCCATATCATCTTCTGAATAATGGAGGATGCTTAAAAGTGTGGCACATAAACACTATGGCCCAGGGTAACTTCCAAATGTTTCCATGGGGAAAAAATCATATGAACCTATATCAAGCTATCACTATATTTAACTTCTAGTAATGGATTTTATTTTGCATTAAAGCATGACATCTGTATTATCAGATGAGCTTTAAGAAAGTAAATGTATAATGCTTAATGTATGCATCATCGATAACATTTAAATCTAAAGAAAGTGAATATTTATATATTGTCAAGTGAGATGTATTTGGATACATGTTTTTTTTTACAGAGCCAATAAAAAAATAGATTTTCTCCCATTCTGCATAAAATTATGAAAAATACCTTTTTTATAAAACTGCAGAATAAGCAATAAACAATGGAAAGACTAACAATATACCAAAAAGCAATTCTGGAAATTTCCCTTGTTTCTCTGAAAATCGGATTAAAAAGCTACCCAGAGGCCACTTGAAAAAGTCAGGGTCTTTGACTACACTGGAGGTAATCGAGCAGAGGTTTCTAATGATGACTCTAGGGTGGCAAAGTGAGAGCAGAGAGGGTCATACAGTGAAAAGAAGGTCAGAAAGTCTTTAAACCTCTGTAAATCCTCAAATCTCCCAAAAGCCCAATAAAAGTAACACGCATGGGGAATTTGGTTTAATAACGCTACATGCTACCAAAATGCTCACCCAAAGGACATAAATCTCTCCCTGGTTTTCTCATCTATTCCCCTCCACTCAGCTGCATCAGGCTGTGAGAGCATTGCATTAAAGGTGAAAAATAGCCCTAACGTTGAATCCACTTTCTTCCCATACTATTTGTATCATTAAACAATTGCATTGTATTCTTTCTCACACAGATAGGGTACTCCAACAAATGTACCATCAAATCCTGCAAATGAGAAAATCAGATAAGCTACCCTGCAAGCATAGTCCATCTTTCCAACCCATGAATCTCAACGCCACAGGCTGCTCCACTACCACATGTGCAACACGGTACCTAAGTGTTTGGCAAGTCAGCTTGCATAATGATACACAAATATGTTTATTATTATTATTATTATTATTATTTATTTTGCATAAAAGCAACATCACTTTCACAATCAAGTTGGACAACATCTTGTTGTAACCTGTATACTGTATCTAGCTCTCCAATATTTCATTATATATTCTAGAATATCTGTAATATTTTAAGTCTTGTTTACTCAGCCAGGAATATTACAGAAAGTATTCTGAGACAGAGAGAGGCACAAGCTGAGCTATCAGAGTGACCAAACACTTGCCTAATTTCCTGTTAACATTGTTTTGGTCAGCACTTCCTCCAGACTTGTGTGATGGTATTGCCATTGTGTTGAGAGGAAGGTGTTTCAGCGTTCAAAATATAACTCTCTAGACAATCTTATGCTAGAGTTTGATGACTTAAACAGAAATATGTCTTCCTAATATAGTTTGTTTCAGATCCCTTTTTACGATTACCAATGTGGAAAATGTTCATTTTAAGTACGTAGTTGTATAAAAACCTGACTATACCTTTCAGGGTCTTGCTCTTGAGTGGTGGGCTTGTTTTCTATTCCTGCAAAGCTATTCATGTCCACATAGCCATCGTTCTCATTGGCAGGTGCTGATGTCCGATTGTGGTCATCGAAGAACTCTGTAATAGTGACTGCCCGAGTGGGTCGTCCATGTGGAATCTGGATATTCTCATAGTCTGAGCTTATTGCAGGAATGTTTTCATAATCAGAAGTATCTGCACTTGGGAAGGAGATGGAGCGTGGTTTAGTGAGGGGTAGGGGCATGAAGGGGGGCCGAGAGCGGTCCTCAAAAGACTCCACTCTGGCTATACCCCTGTTGCTATAACTCTTGGGTGCACCTTGCCTTCTTTGCCTCTCTTTGTAAAGCAGAAAAGTGGTAGGTATTTCTGAATTACGTTGTGGCTTTCCCACAAGAGACTGAAGCTGCGGGGAGCCACTTGTACTCCTTCGATCAAGCTCCAGCACCCGAATCGGCCCATGGTGGCTAGACTCAGATGATGACCTGGAGGAGCGGACACTGCCATCTCCACGGGCTTTGCTTTCGGATTTTTTCTTAAATTTTAAAGCCAAGAAACGTTTAAATGAAGTCTTCTTCTTTTTGGGGTTGTCAGGAGATTCGTGTTGGATTAGAAGTGAAGGAGAGCTTTTGGTTACAGGCCTCTTAGTTATGTAAGCTAACTCAAAGGGTGGTGGGATATCAACTAGAGATGTAGGTGTCGACACACCACTGGAGGACTGGTGACTTCTTTGAGAAAAGCTTCCAGAGGAAGTAATCACACAGGGCAAAGAAAGTGTGTCATCTTTTTTTTGCAATCTGCATTCCTCTCTAGGAGATTTCTCACCCTCAAAGTGCCCTGAAAATGGCAAATCTCTGCCCTCAACAGAAAGCGAACGAGGAGAAAGAAGAAAGCGCCTTGGCTTCAATGAGGGAATTACACGGTTTGCCTCTGTTTCATCTGAAAGCTTGGGATGTGGAACTCCATTCTGGTCCAAGGCCACAGTGTAGTAGTCGTGAGACTGGTACTCAGTGCCCGTCTCCTCAGGCACAGTCTCAGGAA
This sequence comes from Sinocyclocheilus rhinocerous, assembly GCF_001515625.1. Lineage (NCBI taxonomy): Eukaryota > Metazoa > Chordata > Actinopteri > Cypriniformes > Cyprinidae > Sinocyclocheilus > Sinocyclocheilus rhinocerous. Next base: position 83,977 of record NW_015662957.1, read on the forward strand.
CATATCCAGGTACTTTCCCAGAAAGCGAGCGAGATCTCGTCACAATGCTCTTCCTGTCCAGAGAGATAAAATTCTCGCCCTCCGAGTCGAAGCCAGCCTCCTCGTAAATGTGTTCGTCACTTTCTGTGTCAGAGTCCTCAAAGAAAGGCACAATATGACAGTCCAGCTCTTCGATGCCCTCTTCAAATGCTTCTGTGGTGTGGGCAAAAACCACACGGTTTGTAAGTTCTGGAGTTCTGCCTACATCCAAGTCAGCAGGAACAGTAATGTTGCAAAGTCTGAGACGTGGCTGGCAGCTGTTCCTCTGACTCAAATGAGCTTGTCCCCTTCTAGCCGATCGTTCTCTTATACTTTTGCACTTGGTTTTCCTCTCCAAGTTTACTGGCTCATCTTCATCTCCTATCTCGACGTAATCTTCAGACGACACACACTCCACCTGCTGATCGTCACCATCGTTGTCTTTGATGTCAGCATAGTCATCCACTTCTTCATTTTTTGCCATCTCTTGACCCTCAGAAGCAGGTTGAGAGACACCATTTTCTAATTTCACCTGTTCCTGCTCTAACTCTGCCACATCGTCCGATGATACATAGTAAGGCTCTTGGTTTGACGTTCCCTCTGTTGCGATCTCAGAGTCTATTGGTTTCTCATTGCTGGACTCATCATCAGTACATCTTGCTTCTGGATCAGAGGTACATGTCAAATCACTTGGCACAACCTCTATGACAGAGTAGGGCTCGTATGCATCCTCTGTCTCCTCTGCAAACCTGAAACGTCCAGATGGGTCTTTGGTAGCACGTTCAGCCTGCCAAGTACTGTTGTCATCCAGTGTGCCAATGACATCATAAGGGTATTCCTCACATAGTGAGGGTTGACTGCAGTTTGTAGCTTTTGAAGAAAGTCCAGTCTCGTCTTCTTGTGCCTCATGAACACATTTTGCACCTGTTCTAGTGTCCTCTTCATATTGATCATTGGCACAATAAAAACCGTCTGATGATGGGTCCTGAATCTCCTCATACGGACTTTGAGATTCACCTGCAGGCTGATCTTTAATGAGTGTCTCATTCTCAGAAAATGCACAGGTGTCCTCAAGTACATTATAAGCATCTTCTCCATTCTCAGCTGGCTTGGTATCATGAGTGTTTTTGCTGTGGTCCTCAACTGCTGAATCAAGACTTTCATCGACCACTTCCAATAAATCTGAAGAGGCTGAATGCTGTATTTCAGTGGCTTGATGAACTTTACCTTCATCCATCCTACCTCCCACTGTTTCATCCACTGCCATTTGTAATTCTTCCTCTATTTCATTATAGCAACTTGTGTCATGGTTAGTCTCATAATTTACAGTAAACTCTTTGTCAGATAAGTCCACGTCATCATCCGTACAGTTTTCTCTGGATGCATCTGCTTCATCCTGTGTGACATCTGATTCATTATCATGGTTCAGCTCCAGTCTATCAGAGGATGTTATGTACCCATTGCTCACAGTGCTTTGGCTCACCTCAGAGGCTTGCCTTGGTTTGGGTGCCACAGGAGGTTTAGGACCTCGGGTGGAGGGACAAGGCCTTGACATCAGGGTGGAACACACAGTTATAGTCAAATGGCTTTGTCTTTGGTTGATAAGTTTGGAATTGCTTCTAAAAATCTGCAAACAGAAAGAGAGAAGAAAATTACATTTCAATGTTGAATTGGATATCCTTGACCTTGCAATAGAAATAAGTGAAATAACTTACAAACTGACTGACACTATGCCATTATGAGCTCAGCTGCTCCTTTAAAGTGGCATATTGATTGATCTACATTGATCATTTGACTGATGAACTGCAACCTCTGAACTTATAACATAATGAAGTGATTATATGCTCACTCCATTCACACTAAACAGCATTTTCACAGCCGTATATATGGCAAAATAACAGGATATGAATTATGCAACAAGAATTCACTTAAAACAAATGGTTAAACACAATGGGAGGAATAAAGGCAGAAACAAACTCTTCAATGTGCAAAGCCATCAGTACATGATCTCAGATATGGGCTTTAAAGTGCTTTGCTAATTAGTCCTACCAGCTGAAAGTGAACAGGACAAACTAAATTAACATAAATTAAGAGCATATATATATATATATACATATATACATATATATATATATGAATAGTTTAGATGCAAAAGCCTATAAGTGCCATCTGAAATGTTTTTCTAAAATTTGCATTTTCATCAGGCTCGGGCTCCTATATTTATGTTCAGTTATTTCACTTTAATTGAATAGAAAAATTATATACATGTGTATGTATGCGTGTGTGAATTATGTTATTCAAATAAGAAATTAAGAGGAAAAATCAATGAATACAGCAGCATTGTCGTTCTGTGGAGAACTATAATAACATTTTCAATATTTGCTTACAAGGACTACTACAGGATGAAAGGACAAACAGTTACTTCTTATGTCAGTTACTTCTTAATGCCATATACTTTTTTCAGTATAATGTATGCATTCATAAAATACCCTGCAAAACTGTGGACAGATCTGGCTGTTGACTATTAACCTTAGATTTCACATTCTAAAAAAAAAGTCACATAATTTAACTGTAGTGAAAAGTTTACTCTATTTGGTTTCATACCGGCGTTCATTGTCGGATGTCATCCACCATGGCATCTGAAATATTTCCACATTATTCCTTGATATTCCACCGAAGCAACAGTATATATCCAGAGGTGCCGTGAACTTACTCCAATGACATCTGTCATGAACACTTGACAAACAATGAACACTTCATCACTTATTCGACGGCGTTCTTCCAAAAAATATCAATTTTATTAGCGACTGTTGCAGCAGGTCTCTTCAGAACCGCGCGCTTCCCGCCTGAAGGAATGAGAAGAGATGCGCTCGCGCTCCGGTCTGAGCGTGGAGACTGAAGGTGTTTTCCGCGCGCTTCCTGAGGAGGTACAGCGAGTCTCCCTCACGGGAATACAAGGATCGATGACCGAAACCTCAGAGAAAAACATCTAAAATCAATAACCATCAGTGGCGTACAGCACTTTCACAAACAGCTGTTCCATTGCTGTCACGAGATGGTATGTTTCAGTGTCCCCTATTAGAGGATATTTTACAGAATTTCTTGTTCTCACAGAAAAAAAATACAATACAATACAATAAACCCTAACTCGAAATTTCCAATCAAAGTGGGTTTGTATCACCACATTGTCATTCGATTTAGATTTATAGCCTAGAAAAGGTGGCTTGAATCTTTAGCTATATCAGAATATTTAACATTACGTTAACTGTGCCCTGCTTAATTGTAGCTATAAAAATAATAACTAAAAAACATAAAAATGCAGTAATTTTGTTGGTAGCCTATCAAAGACTGTCAAAAAATATTTCTTGTGATTTGGGTAATCAAATGTTCCTAAAAACAGGTTCTAAAACAGTTTGCTCTAAATGCTTTTGGCCAGGCTTCCTTTTTGCTCATCTGTTGCCTGATTGGAGGAAAGCAGCTCTTTAAAAACCTCTCTTCATAACAGGAAACTGCTATCCCTCTTTCCTACACAACAGGCAATGCTTCCTTAGCAACAAATGAACAAATGCGCTGCTGTTAACTCTACTGTGGAATTACTGCATTCAAGATTTAGACTGTATTTTTCCTAATGGATCTCCACACTGATAGGAGACCACTAATTCAATGAGTATTTTTAGACAAAAACAGTTCTTATAAATAATCCAAACAGGGGACGCCCAGGGGTAGCACCAAGTAGGCTATTTGAAGTCCCGCAAGTGATAGTCCTGACTCAGTTGGTGCCCTATGCAAGATACTACATGAATAAAAAAAGAGAGAGAAAAAAATAATTGATGCTAGTCTTTTAATTTGGCATGCAATGTTACCGGGATTAAATCCTGATTTAACATATAATAATAATTCTGTTTCTACTTATTATAATTGTAATACACCAACCAAAATTGCAACTGACCTTGACAGCCAATGATCATCATACATTTATTATTAAAGCAAATTTTCTGCAAAAAGGAATGACTTAATTTTACTACGCAAATTTAGATGCATGAATGGATCATTTCTGTCACAGATTTTTGCACAGACACTTTTTACCTAATAATCATGCAATTTAATGATAAAAAAATAACAATTCTGTGTGGACTTTTGTATGGATGTTGCATTCAAAATTCAAGATATGGGCCTGACACTTCTGACTCAAAATCAATGCAAACAATAAAATTAAATCAAATTATATTCTGTGGAAGTAAAACGATTGGAAGTCAACTGTAGTCTAATCATAATTCTAAACATATAGTGTAAATATAATTCTGTTAATTCTACTTTCATAGCTTCTCCTTTACACCAAGACATCCATGCAGACAGATCTTTGGCATATAGGCTATCCACCAAATCAGATATTATTTGACAGACCCTTTGTTGAAGCCTAATGAACACAGAATTGTAAGACAAGATAACCCCCAGCTGAGTAGCTGCCGTGATGTTCAAGGGCAGACAACAGTCCTGAAACTCAGGAGAGAAAACTGTCAGCCACCTGGGGCTCCATGTTGACAGCTTATATCACAAGCCAAACACTCAAACATTAGGTGGCAAATTCCATAGGACGTATAATATATATATAACTCCACAGGACTAATTTCTTCATATCTATCTCTCTTTCTCTCTATATGTCTGCAAAATTTAAATTATTGCCACTTTCCACCAATTTATCTTAAGCAATTCTGATTAAGTAAAAAAAGCAAAGCCTTTTAGAAACTACGTTTAAGCGCTAAATCTCCACTCCAGTCTGGGATCTCCAGGTGTCAGACAGTTATATTCCCCTAGAAGATAACATGAAAGAAAAAATGGCATCAGCACTCTTAGGCAACTCAAAAGCACAGCTACAGAAACAACACTCTCACCTTCCCCCAGTCCCTCGACCAATGCCACACTTCCAGAGAAAAACAGGTGAAGCCAGGAGTCAGCACTTCATCAAAAATAGCAAACAAAGACTGCACTCCCTGTGGAGTCCAGGACCTCTCAAGCCAAATCAATACCACACTGCTGGCCATGCAGGGTTATAGAAGAATGCATATATGTAGTTAAATATTATAGAGCAGTCTGTAAGAGTCTGTTATGCAGTAGTTTTTAACCTTGTGTTCATATAAATTAATAGGGTCAATGACTTTTTGTCCGGACCTATTCATTGTTTTTTTTGGAGCATATAGTCTTAAGGGATTAGGTTCTTGAAAACCTTCCATTATTGGCATAATTTTCCATTATTATTTCTCTGAAAATATTTATATTATCCATATTCAGATTTAATATTAATAATATTTAATAACACATAACAATAATTAATAATATTTTATTATTGTTATTATGACTATTATTATTACGCTTATTAATATTTGGGGGGGAAAATCACCCTCAAAGTCAAAGCCATGTGGTGCAACCAATAAAATAATTGTGGTGCAACTAACATGCAGCAGCAAAAAAAAAAAAAAATGTAGAAGAAAAAAAGAAATATAAAACATTTTTTGAAAATAATGAAGATACACTGATGTACTCAAGATGAACGAAATATATGTTCTACATTTTACTTGGCTACACCACGTGACATTTTTAGAGTCATTTAATTTACACTTTTGGTTTTTGAAAACCATGTAAAACCAACATAAATACAGATTGAAAGAACTTTGTGTTTTAAACTAGATTTTTAAAAGATTTCTTTTAAAAAGTTGTAATTTTCTTTATTATGAACGCTCTTATTTATTACTAATATCATTAGTAGCTTAAAATCCAGTACTCTAAAATGGTTGCATTATGTTGATTATAAAACGTTTAATTTCATAAGTTGCATTTGCTTGTTTAAAAAAAGTCAAAACTGCAGGTGATGCAATTAAGTAACTGTCAGTGAGTGCTACTCATTTCAAGTCTTATTGTCAAGGAGGTATATTGCTATTTTCAGATGCTGAGAGCAAGAAAATTAACTTAAGTAACTGCTTAGGGAGAGATAGAGTGATTAGTGAGGTTTTAAGCAGGTGTGATACGCTAAGCAGGAGGGCAGGTCTTGATAACAAGTCTCTTGTTTTGCCTCCATACCCTTCTCAGAAAGACACAATCCTCAGAGCAGCACTGTAATAACATCGATTTACCGGTCATGAATAAAAGTCTCAAGAAGCCTCATAAAAAGGCTTGTGGCTTGGCCTTTAAAAGCGCTGCACAATGGGCCAGTCAAACACTAGCCTATAGCCTTTAGCACAATAGATTTATGGACCCCGGAGAGCTTGATTTCTTTTGAAAAATGATGCAGAGTGCCTGGCTGCCCTTTTCCGTCACATTCATTTTCACATTCTGTTTTGCTTAGTATTCTGATGCAAACACAAACATGTGCGCCTACAGTTCCGCACAGTGCAGCATGACAGAGACTCTCATTAGGCCGCAATGATATTTCTTCTGATCCAAGAGCTGGATTCCCTAGCTCAACACTTACTAAAACAAACACAGGTCTGTGCAAAAGAATAATTTCCAAGCTGATTAGTAAGACCAAGTTGCTGATCTTTCGTTCTGCAGGTCCTAAGGGGAACAATACCACTGTGAAAAAGTCCCCTAGTCTGGATTTACTTTTTCCTGTGACTGTTTTCACATCTTTCAGCCAAATGAGACTGAACGGATACAGATACTAAGTTTAAAAATATCTGTGTTTTCTAACCTCTTTTGGCCTTGGCTGTCAGCCGCTCCCATGTATCTAAGCATCTTAAGCAAGGAAGGTGATAACAATCATGCTAACTTGCAAATTACGTTTCTCAATAAATTCTTGATGTGAATTTATTGTACTTAATTTGAAATGGGAATAAAATAAAGTAGCTATAGCATTCCCCTTATGAAAAAGAAGTGCACTATAGCATGCTTTTAAAATAAAATGCACTTAATTGTGAACGTAATGTAATTTAAGACAGTTAATTGCAGTTAAATGAAATTGTATTGTAGTTGAGATTTATATTAATACAGTTAAATGAAGTCATAATTACTTCTCTTGTTTTGGTTGAAAATTGTGTACTGCCACAATTTTGAAAAGTGTACTGCCAAATGTACTGACAAGAATTAGTAAACTAAAATATTTCTAAACTTGTAATGCATTTAAATATATTTGTAATTATAGTTTGCAAGAATGCAAAGCTTTTAGTCAACACCCATGTATGTGTACTTCTTGAGAGAACAACTTCTCTTTAAAGATTATTAGAACATAATGATCTAAAATGTACTTGGAAGTAAAACTTTTAATTTGACATTATTACAAAGTGCAATTTTTAAAAGTGTACTTGCTTAAACTAAGTGGTCTTTTATTTAATTAATATCACATTATCTTGCATATACAGTTTTTTTTTTAATGATAAAAACTGTTTCCAAAGCCTTTGACTTTTACAGATTAGACAGATAGGAATGTTTTACCCAGCTCCCATGAAAAAACACACACAAAAAAAACAAGCTTAGCTGGTTTGCAGAGTGTTACGCAACAACAGATGGGTGATTGTCATAGGCTCGTTTTTTTTTTTTTTTTTAACACTTTTTTGTTTTTGACTAAATAAATCCTTTGGAATCCAAATTATTTTGGGACAAGACAAGAGCAAACAGTGTCAGAACGGCATTATCATCAATGCATTTTGGGAATGAGGTAGGACAGATTCAGACTTTTAAAGAGACAGAAGATAAATACCAAACAGATTTATTGATGAGCCAGTAATCAATAATTCCACAATGGGCTGCAATTAGTGCCACAATCCAAACACTTTCACACCTGCCCCTTTTTATTAACTTTTGTTAAATCAATGCAACACTCTGTACAATTCCTTTCTGCAAAACTCAGTTTGGCCATAATATTGAAACATAGCTGATATGTCTGAGATGAGATTATTGGAACCTGATTAAGTCTAAGGTTCAATGCAATGCAATAAGGTAAGGTGACCCTCACCAGTGCTCTGCTGGGATTCCCTCAGGAGTCCATTCAATGAGATGGAACAACCTTTGCTGAGGTCATCTTTGCCTGTTTTATACACATTAAAACACACATACACATTATTTTCCAGCCTGAACATACAGTCAAGGATGAACAGGCAATGACAGATCATCCTTTATGCGCACACTTGCAGCACATCAGCAGAACTGTTTCGCTGAATTTTTATTCATGTCCATGTCTTTTTCAGAACCATTAATAATGTAGTGATGCTGGACTGGTACAGACTGTGATTTCAATCTGTTACTCGTTCTACAATACTTTTACACCATCTTAAAGTATATTTCACATCATTATTATAGGATGTCACGGTCACCAAATATTGCACCAAATAAGGTGTATTCACATCTCTGAATACTTGCATGCAAATCTAGCCATTTCAATAGGAATCCACTTGAATTTTATGTGAAGGCGAAAGATTTCCCCACACCGATTTTCTATCTGGCTCAAGTTCGCATTGACCAACAGAAAGTTGCTTGGTTTGAAAGTGAATTCTACGCTTCATTCATCACTGACAATACACCTTTTTGCAGGCAAAATTTAGCCGAAATTGTGTCTCAATACACTCCCTTGTTCCCAATAGAGTAAATCAGTATTATGGTGAACACATTTGGGCACTAGCAAGAACCTTTTATCCACTAGATGTCAGGACACTGATTACTTAAATGGTTATGCATTAAAACGTCTCTGGCATTTGTTAAGAACATAACTGTGCCAGTGTCATACTAATATGATTAGCTTAGTTTATCTAATCTGTAGTGCATCTGCATTGTAGTGCAAATTCAGACAAAGGTTCACACTGATGAAAACATGACAACATTTTCTATAAGCAAACCTAGTAAGAAGGAATAGTTTGACCAAAAATGAAAATTCTGCCATCATTTAATCACCCTCATGTAATTCCAAATTTGTATAAAGAGCTGTTTACACCAAAAACGGTTGGTCTGCCACTTCAAATGCTTGAGTATATTAAAGTCAGCTAGATTCTAATCGGCTGCCAATGTTATTAGTGTTCATCATGTGGGGGAAAAAAAACTGAAATGACTTCTGAAAAATACTTCCAACAATATTGTTCCTCTGTGTTGCTATTGTTGTAGTTATGGTGCAGACTCCACTATTCTCTTAGAGTCAGAACGATTATTAAAACTTTATAATTATCATCCTAGGTTTGAACGGACCTTAACTTTCATTCTTCTGTGAAACACAAAAGTGTCATGGGGGACCAAAACAAAATCGGACCCATTGAGAGTAAGTAAATTATTTTAAATTTTGGTGAACTTCCCCTTTAACAACAAAAAAGACTTGCCATCCAAACTGCTTAAGTGTGATTTCATCATACTCTTCTTCATTCTGTGATGAGCTTCTTAACTTACATACCAATATCAGCGGCACTCAGTCACATGATGGATGTGTCGCACTGATGCTCTTCTGTGATGGCAACACAAGTCAAAAATCAGTTTCTGTCAAATACAGACAGTCTGTATTGTACTCTGCCTTTACATGTTACCTCTGTGATGCGACTGTTTACTTGTTTACAAAGCTGAGACTCAGAAAATAGGACAAATCAGTCAATCAGCTATAAATACAAAGAAAAACTGACAGAGAAATAAAGATGACATAAAAAGAAACCTCCCCTTTATTATGTTGTTCATCTTGTCAAAAGATACACCACACCTAGGACCCCATGCAATAAGGTAAGATTAAAAACTAGTCCATGTGCTTGGCCACCCATAAAAGCATATATGTGCTGTGAGCTTTTGGTGGGAACAGTGGTTGCTGTGGGAGTTTATTTGACAGTTTATACAGAGTTTGTGTGCACATATCAAGCTCCAAGGAGATTCTGAGCAACTGTTTTGATTTTGTATGCTTGTGTTTATGTGTGTGCTCAGGCGCACAAGCTTTAATACTGGATGTTTGTATGCTGGTGCCAGCTGGGCTCACTACAGGAGTGGATGACTGTGTTCCCCTTTACTCTCTTCTCTTCATTTATTACTTCATTTATAACCTCTCTACTGCTAATACATTTAGGCCCATGGGCGCTCTATGAATACATTTAGACATTATCAAAAAGTGAGGGGAACTCTGCAAGAGTCAGCTTCACAAATTTGATCACGCGTTGATGATTAGATGAGGATGGTCTAAACAAATGGCCCATGGGCTCATGAACTGCCGCCATAAAGCTTAATTGTGACCATGACTGTCTCTGTGAGGGATGCTCTATGTGGGCTTTTTCACCTGCCATGAACTCCTGCTGCGTTTACCTGAACTGACCTTGAACTGACCTAGAGGAGAGAAGAGAGAAGAAAATACTGTAAACCTCAAAGAAACAATATAATACAGTCATAGTATATTAACTTTCACACATGGTTAATAAAAGACATTTTAACCATCCAAAGTGCAGTGTTACCACTACAGGTCAATATATAGGTAAAAAAAACAAAAAAAAAACAATATATATATATATATATATATATACTGTACATGAAAGACTATTATTTACCTGCAGTTTATTGCACAAATCACAGGGGAAATGCTGAGCCAGCACTGGGGGCTCATTTCACACATTATACTGGGTTACTGAAACAGCCTGAACCCCATTTTTTCCAACCTAAAACATGTCTGATTTATGTGGCAGCTTTTACACATCTTACACTCACAGTAACCTCACACATGGACTAATCTCATGAGCTTGTATGTGTGTGCTTATGCTATGGACCTTTTCTAGACCGATTATAAAGTTTATCCAGATTAGGAATTATGGAATAATTTTATTACACAATAATGTTATCAGTTCATATTCTGGAAATGGCTAATCATGTAGGCTATGTGCACACAATCACTGTTTGGACTGACAACTTTGATTACTAACAAAAGTTTGAGATGAAATAATAAAATTACTAACTGGGAATAAATAAAAACCAACAGTGAATTAAAACTAAAACTGAAAAAAAAATAATGAATCCTAAATAGTAATTAATAATAATAATAATAATGACAAAAACACATAATACAATATTAGTAATAGTATATAAACTGTAATAGTATAGAAATATTACTAAAATAATACTGATTACAGTAAATGGGGAATTAAACTTCCAAGTGCAAAAGCACCATAAAAGCAGTCCAAATGACATGTCATATTATCTTTAGTCATATCATAACTGTGAATAATAGCAAACTGAAAATCTTAGTATTCACCGAACTAAGGAGAGCCCAAAAAAGAAGTGGAATGTTGTTAAAGTATTGCCCTAAGTTGATAAGTTGATTCAGTTCATAAAACCGTGAGTCGCAGAAGTAAACAGCTGTTTGAAAATGAGCAACAAGTACAATTACAATACAGTACAAATAAAATAAAAAAACAATAAAACAAAATAAAATAATAAAACTTAGGCAAAAATTGAAGCAATGATCAAAATATAGAAAATTTTAATTATCGTTAAATACAAGAAAGTAAAGCAATAAAAAGAACAACCATAGATAAACAAAATTAAATGTTCAAAAGAAAGTCACTCTTAAAACTAACCAACTAACCAAACTACAATAAATGCACACTTCTCATATTATGAGGGCCTTTACTTGACAAACTCATCATGTTTTATTTCCAATTCTTAGAACAGCTTGCAAGCCTGTTCCGGCTGCTTAAAACACTGTAGGGGTTCTCACAATATATAACAACAGCATGATTTTTACGAGTCTCATAATGTTTTCTTTCTAATGCTGAAGGGGAGAAGAACCCATAAAAGCACACAAACCATCCTCAGGGCATACTGTCCATTGAGCTGATATTGAACCTCCATTCTCACTTGCAGCTTGTGTTTATGCTGTCACATAAAACATTGCATTTCAAACTGTTTCTTTTTTTTTCTTTTTTCACATTTGGCAACATCTTCCCCTTCAATGATGGAAAGGAAGACCACAGCAGTACATTAGCACCATCTTTCATCTTAGCACCAAATGCATCTTTCATTATGCCGCTTCGTGATCTTGGGGTTGGGCTTGGGGTCAAAACTGGGGAAATGAAGACAGATCTTCAGAACACGCACTCCAGCATCATGAGTACATATGGAGAAAGGCTTTTTTTCCCCCCTTTAATGTATCAACAATGTCTGTTCATAACACCATGGAGTGCACAAAAGGGAAATGAATGGCTTTCTTGCTGTGTCGCAGTACGTGGAGGAGATGTCTCAGACAGATAGCGTGGTTTTAATTACCTGCTGAATGAAGCGACTGCCGTGAGCTGGAGCTGAGAAGGTCTTTACTGTGGGGATATGAGAGCGTTTGTCTCAGCTTCCCTCTCTGCTCAGATCAATCAACTATGAGCCAAAGTGTGTTAGGATGCTGTGAGGTACACTTAAATATATTAAGCTGAAGAGACCATATAATCACCAGAGTAAAATTTGAAAAATATAATATAATTATATTATATTATTTTAAAAATTAAATTAATTGATTTCAATTTCATTTAATTTTAAATGTACGTTGTTTAAAATTTTTTGAAATGTATAAATATAATATAATATAATAACACAAATTTTTTTAAATGTCAAATTTTAAACTTAAAAAATGTTTTTTTTTTCAATTTAATCTAATATGTACATCATTACCATATAATCTATTATGCATTATATTTATGTGCATATATTTTATAATAATACATTATAATATGTGCATAATAGTCGCTTTGCCATTTACCATGTTTTAATTTTCTAAATTAAAATAAAAAAACTACTAATACTAAATATACTCAAATACTAATATAATATTATAAAAAAATTGATAATATAATACATATAATAATGTTTTGTACTATATTTTATAAAATATAGAATTATATCACTAACAGCTAAAAACGTATCAAAATCTGTCATTAAAGCACTCAAGTATTGATTACTGTGCCTAAAAGAATTCATCCTCAAAAAGCTAACAAGAAAACAAACGTAAAGATGATGATGAGTGGAGTTAATATATGGCTCCTACAGATCGATCTGCTGTAAACTAACTTTATCTTGATTCTAAGCACACTGTGAACCTTTACTCAATTCTTTTATAACCGTAAGCATGCTTTCTGGACCTGCAATGATCAGAAGACCTTGCTTGAAAGGTTTTCCTAATAGCAGCACGTTTTGATAAATTTCCCCACTATAACTGCCACAGATATGTCAAATAGACCCTCAACCTATTATTAAAAGCAAGAAGTCAGTCAGTAATGAAAATGCAGTGAACCTGTACTACAACTGCACTGATTTACACACATATCATTATCACCAGACCCTTAAAGTTGTATGTTTAGCAGATCTGTGGATGTTGTTTTTGGTGCATTATTGAAAAGCACTGTTCAGTGGAGAATTACAGGATATTACAGGATTATGGTTGCATGACTGCTATTCCACACAGTGACACACATTTGAGGAAAAGTAAAATATTTGTGTTATTTGAAGGAAAGATTAGACAAAATTGGGATTTGCACAGACGGATTTGCTCTGATTCAAACACTGACCTGTATTTCACCTCGACTAAAATATGATTAAAATGTCATGACTGTGTTTTAAGCCATCACCACATGCGAGCTCAAAATTCAGCATTTTCAGTTCCGTGCTACATGCTGAGAGGGTGTCTGGTGGGGATAATGATATAATGATTAGAGTGATTAATGACCATATCTGGCCACCCAGCTTATGATGTTACCCACTGTAAGCGTCTTTAAGATGTTTTTGCTGAATATTGCATTACCCTTGCAGCCACTGTGTACATCAAAAGCAATATAATATGACTTTTTAAATAGTTTTCTCATAAATGCTGCATTTTGATAGTTTATGTGTGCATCTGCTCATAACTAGATGGCCAATTTTCCACTGTTGCACAAAATATCTGGAATCTTTAACTCTGTTTTCATCGTTTCACATGTGACACCAGCAGTTTACTGAAGGGTAAATATGTCCAAGGGTATGGTAAAAAAATGTGTCCGTTTGAACTGTTTAAATGTCAAAGCAAACATAACAATAACAGAGAAAATAATGTTTCTTTACTAAAAAGATGCTCTTTCCTGCAGAGGTTAGTTAAATCGAATAAAACGGCCCACAGGTCAAGTTTGGTGAACTAGCAAAAAAAGATGTGTGACCAATAAAAATTTAGTATTTTTTGTTAATAATAAAATGTAGAATTATTTGTTATTTACAGTTTTAATATATTTTATTTTTATCTACTTTAATAATTGTATTCATAATTAAAAAATATTTTTAATGCATTTTGTTTTGTTTTTTACTTGATAATTTATGTATTTAATTTTGATGTTTATTGGTAGAAAGTTGCAAAAAGGAAATTATTAAAATTATCAGGGTTTAAACTGGGTGCAGACATGTGCCCTATGGCAAAATAAATAAATAAAATAAATAAAAACATAATAGTAGCATTTATTTAAAATAAATACCTTTAAAAATGTATGCAAATAAACTGGCACATTTAATATTTAGTGGTGGATGAACAAGGTTTCCTTTCCTTTCCCTGGCCATTTGCTGAAAGAAAAAAACTTAACCTCATGAGGGTCCAATCTAGCAAGCAGTTATGGATTTACAATAATTGTCACCTCTGACAGTGATCTATGATTATAGTCCAAAGTGTAATATTTCTAAATATTACAGAGATCAACTCTACTTTACAGCATTCCTTTACAATAGCTACTAACACTGGCCATTGCTGTTTTTATAGTTTCATACAGTGATCATAAAACTGACAGTAGCAAATGTAGTATTCACAATTGGCACTCAACACCTACACTATCCCAGACTCATAGCCTCCACATCCACGGCTGTGATGATTTAGTGGGTCGTGGTGTTCACAGAGAAAGCCAAAGGCCTTCTGTCTCCATCGGTGTTGAACGTCATCAGTCATGACACCGAACTGATAGGAAAGACAGACGGAAGATAACTGTGGTGTCCTGTTATGATGCCTGCAAATGGAGTGTGAACTGAAGGCTCCTTTTTGGCAGTATCATTTCATGACAGGAAACTGTTCTGCGATAAGACACTTGATGCTCTCTAAAGCATTTCTGTCAAATGCATCAAAACACTGGTAACATTAACCAGGTTTCACACTGTTTCTTCCAGGGCCTGTGTGCGTTTTAATCATGCTAGCCCTTACTAACAATCAACCCAAAGAGATGTTTTAAAATAAAATAGTAAAATTATGAAGCTTGCATTTGGGATTTGGTGTTGATTATTTGTGACTGACCCAAAAATGATTTTCCTTAAATTACATAATTAAAGAAAATCATCATGTCTATATATTTATGAAACGCTGACAAAGACATTTATCTAACAATTAATATTAAGGTCAACAGTAACTGCAGAAGCATTTTACTTCTGTAATGTGACATTTCCAAGTGAAACTGCATTATCAAGAAATTTATCAAGAAAAAAACACAGCGGGATTTGATTTTATGTTTTAGGAATTGATTGGATCACAGAAAAATAGAGAAAAATATACCTGAATGGAGACAGAACAGATGTGCATTTGTTAAAACAACGTTTGAGTAGTTATTCTAGCTTTTGGTCTAAAATAAAACAGTCTAAAATAATCTAAAACAGTCTAAAATTGCCTAAAATAGTCCAAAATAAAATAACATATGACCCAAGAGTGATATTCCTTTTGACATCATTAAAGATACCTATAATCATGAAACACTGTCAAAGATGTTTCTCTCATAGTTAAATGTTAAAGTCAAAGTTAATTGCAGTTTAAACCCATTTTACTTCTGTGATGTGACACCTTCGAGTGAAACTGGATTTATCAAAAAAGAAAAAAATATGGCAGAAATTGATTTTATTGGGAACTGAATGATTAAATGGGTAAAAAATGTGGCTTTTGGCATTATAACTGGAACAAATTTGCTTAATGTCTAAATAGCTTTTTGGCTTTTTGTTAACATTATTCAACAGTCTGTGCGTAATGTTAGCAGAAAAGTTATTGCATTTTTATTACAAGATTACAAAAACTTTTTTTAATTATTATTTTTTTGAAAACATTAAAGGGGGCATAACACACACAGTTTCACCCAATCTCACGTTAATCTTGAGTACCTATAGAGTAGTACTGCATCCTTCATATCTCCAAAAAGTCTTTAGTTTGATCATATTTATAAAAGAAGATAAGGCTTTACGATTCTCTCCGGAAACAGCCGAGCTCCTGGAGGCGCGCCGTGGGCGGAGCTAAAGAGTGACGACCACTTGTGCTGATCGCCAACAAAACACAAATTTGATGCTGTTTCACTTACCGTCTGCAGTTCTGAATCATGACCGGGATATTTTATAGCTGGGACTGCTCCATCTTTCAGTATCAAACGATGTGCAAAAATCCAGCGTCGAACTGGGCCTTGTTTAGAAAATGTTTGTCAACAAACACACTTGTGAAACTCCGTTGCTGCCCCGAAAAAATAAACTGTATCCACTGTTTACATAACACTGGGTTCTTTAGGAAGCTGAACAAAGTTATCTTTCCCTTACAACCAAAAACACACTTTCTTTAGAGACATTCTTCCTGACAGAGTCCCGTGCAGCGCTGCTGCCGGATGAAGCTCGTTGATGGGCGCGCTCTCACTCTCGCTCTGGTCGATG
>NW_015662957.1:100965-124302 GCF_001515625.1 Sinocyclocheilus rhinocerous
GTCTGCAGTTCTGAATCATGACCGGGATCTTTTATAGCTGGGACCGCTCCATCTTTCAGTATCAAACGATGTGCAAATCCAGCGTCGAACTGGGCCTTGTTTATAAAACGTTCGTCAACAAACACACTTGTGAAACTCCGTTGCTGCCCCGGAAAAACAAACTGTATCCACTGTTTACATAACGCTGGGTTCTTTAGGAAGCTGAACAAAGTTATCTTTCCCTTACAACCAAAAACACACTTCTTTGGATTGGAGACATTCTTCCCGAGCAAGTCCCGTGCAGCGCTCACTCTCGCTCTGGTCGATGCGTGCGCGGGCGCGTTCTTCCGGGAGAAATGCCCATAAGGAGCTTCACCCTCGTCTACGTCTTGTACGAAACTTGTACGAACCCGGAAGTACGATTTTTGGCACAGAAATACTCCGTCATACGTCCAAATTGTTTTTTGAACTTTGTCCATGCTTAGCATGAGAATCCAACTCTTTAACAGTGTAAACAACTCTAAATGCATGAAACAGCATTGTACCCCCCCACTCCCCTCCCTTTAACCAATGACCAGGACCATGAACATGCATTTATTAGGCAAATTTGATTTAATGTTGACTCATAAAATAACAATCACTTCTGAAAATGCCAATTATAAGTCAATCCCATTCGCATTGCATTTATTGGACCAAACATTACGCAGGTGCACAGATTCAGATAACAACAGCCTACATCACAGAGTGTTAAATAATGCACAAACCACTGACTCAATAATACACGTCTGCATAAGTGCTTTCTTTTTTTTGCCTGAGGCAATATGAAATATCACTTTCTCAACCCACCCACTCAGTAGCACCGAGCCCTTGGATTTACTCTCATTATTATCTCTGTGGAGCATTTAATTTCCTGGGCATTTAGGGCTGTTATTGCTGCAAGCATACGCACATCAGAGTCAGCAATCACTCTGGGCAATGCAGCATGACAGTGACACACGGCGACTTGGTTCAGTCATGAGAACTCTCGCTCTCATGTGTGCGTGCATTATTTTCCCTATAAGTACACCAGCTACCATCCATCACTTCATTGACTGGTGTTGAGAAACACCTATGCTTGGGGAAAATGGTTCAAATGAAGTGTGTGCCATGGATGGGATTGATTTTAATCAAAGGTCCTCACAACTGTGCTATAATAAATATGTGGCAAACCACTGAGGAAATCCTGCACGTTGGCTCTAGATCTGCTTTGAGTTCTCTAGGGGCCAAACTAATGATCTCTCTTTACTGTGCTAATCACAGTTAGAATAGGTTTCCCATGTGTATAAACGTATGTCATCAAACCGTTGCAAATCAAACGCATTGGCTTGACCTCGTGTCAGAAGATATTTTAAAAACGTAGAATATATCACACACAGCATTCCCAAAGAGCTTGTTGCTGAGATACATATTTATCTCTCAGTGTCATTCAAAGACCAGCATGGTTATAAACACTAACTCCAGAACTTTTAAGGATGTATTATAATTTGAATTATGAAATACAGGTTTTACTATAAATGTAAGTTAAAAACATAAAATCTAAAACACTGCAACTATATTTTTTTTACAGGAAACCACAGCTGTCCTTTTTTTTACCATAAATTTCACCAATTGTTTTTTATAACTACACCATCAATGAGAAAATAAATTTTCATATATATAAATAGGATGACAGCATCAAATATTATTAATATCAAATATTAATAAATATAAACAATAACACTGACAATACATTCCACAGAACACCCTAATTTAAATAACCAAGTTGAAAATGGTGGTATAAAATACATACAGCTTTGTATTAATGTCATGACAAATACTTGTAACCCTATAACATATTGTTATAATCCATTACATCTCCATTAACTTCAAGTGACAACACATTACAAAAGAAACATAAAAATAATGAAATGTAACTAAGTAACAGTTAAACAATTATCAATAATCAATTATCACCAGTAAAATATGGAGTGCCACAAGGATCTGTCCCAGGTCCTCTGCTATTTTCAATATACATGTTGCCCCTTGGTAATATTATTAGAAAATACGGGATTAGTTTCCACTGTTATGCTGATGATACTCAACTATATATCTCAACAAGACCAGATGAAACTTCTAAATTATCTAAGCTAACAGAGTGTGTTAAAAATGTAAAAGATTGGATGACCAATAATTTTCTCCTATTAAATACGGATAAGACAGAGATACTTTTTTAATCTCTTTATTTAAATTGTCTTGAAACAACACACACAATGTCACAAAACATCTTTTATCAATCTTTTATCCTGATGGACGGCAACAACAGCTATCCAAATAGTGTATATTCAGACAGTTTGATTAAAAGAGATGTAATCCAATATATTCAGTCTGCCTGTAAGAACAGTCTTATTGGTTTCCAGATCTTGATGAAAATTGACAATTTATCGTTTTCACCGTCTGTTTGATTACGTCTTTAATTGATTTTTCCGTACATTTCTGCCATATGTACATTAACTGACAGTCACCACTGATAAGCTACCACTAAATATTGTAGAAACTTAATTTGCTGTAAAGTTGCTTTGCAACGATTTGTATCGTGAAGAGCGTTATACAAATAAACTTGAATTGAATTGAATTGAATTGAATTAAACAATTATCCAAACACATTAAGCCGCAAAATTTAGTTTAGTACCATACATTAGTTGATTATATTAGTTTGTCATAATGAGGTCTTATAAACCCTTTAACAACCCAAAAAATATCAAATCTACCCATAATGCTTGTACCTAACTAAAACATTTTGGCGTGTGAAATAGAAAGGGCTCAATATCCCCATTTCAATCAGTAGCTCGGAACCCACAATCACCCTCCCCCATTCAACATGTCCTCAACTGGGAGGAAGGATATACCCTACTTCCCTGAGCTCCACACCCTAGCATGTGCATCGCACACGGGGAAAGAAGAGGAGAGAATTACATTTTGGCTTAAAGACTCCCAGAGGAATTAACCTGTGGGATCCCTCACAACAGATTGCTTTGTGAGCTCTGTGTGCTGGAGCACTTCTCCTGGTATTGTGTTGTGTGCTATGTCAAAATGCTTGAGTCTGATCAATATGCTTATTTTTATGCTTTCATTTATGGTTCATGAAAAACCTTCTGATTTAGTTGCTTAAAAATGATGCAGTTAAGTCTACAGCCAAATTAAAGAAATAGTTCACCCCAAAATTAAAATTTGCTCACCCTCAGGCCATCCATACGTTTGTTTCTTCATTGGAACAGATTTGGAGAAATTTAGCAATACATCACTTGCAATGGATCCTCTGTAGTGAATGGGTGCCGTCAGAATAAGAGTCCAAACAGCTGATTAAAATGACTCCAGTCCATCAATTAATGTCTTGTGAAGTGAAAAGCTGTGGGTTTGTAATAAACAAATTCATCATTAAGACATTTTAACTTCAAATCTTTGCTTCCTCTAACCATAATACTGCTTTCTCCAGTAAAAAAATTGTCTCGTCTGAATCAGGAGAGAAATATGACAGATCAAGCACCAAAAAAAGTTCCAAACAAATACAGTATGTGGATTTTGCTGTGAGAGAATAACAGCGTATGGACGTTTTCACTGGAAAAAGTTAAAATGCCTTAATGATGGATTTGTTTCTTACAAACACGCAGCTTTTGACTTCACAAGATTGAGTTCATTGATGGACTGGAGTCGCGTGTATTATTTGTGGATTATTGTGATTATCTGCTTTTTGAACTTGTAATTTCTCCAAATCTGTTCGGATGAAGACACAAACTCATCTACATCTTGGATGGCCTAAGGGTGAGTACATTTTCAGGTAATTTTTATTTTTGGGTTAACTATTCCTTTAAAAACTTTAGTTATAGTCTCTAAATCAGCACAACCGAAAATAATAATGCTTAGAAGACATGTTACTTAATTTTTTCATTTTTAATTCCTCGGTGGCTCATCCTAAACATCTTCTGGCTTGCACACAGGTGAGGCGGGAGAGGAAGTAGACTGAGGGAGACAGGAAACAGGAAGCAGAGGCAGGAATAAATGAGAGCTGAAATAGCGAAGGGGGTAATAATTTCCCTCCTTCAGTGCAAGGGCCTACTACAAGAATGACAACAACTCTATCCTTAAAATCTAGATCCTAGAGAGCTGTTTTATGTAGCATTCCTGCACGATTCATCAAAATAAAACTAAAATTGCAATATAACGGGCTGCTGTATAAAAGCTTGATGGTTTAACATTTGAAAAATTAAGACTCATTGAGCCATAAATATTACACTCTAAAAAATGCTGGGTTAAATATAACCCAGCGCTGGGTTAAAAAGGGACAAACCCAGCTATTGGGTTGTTTCGACCCAGCGGTTGGGTTTGTTTTTTTACAGTTAGACTGAAAAAAATATTATTATCATCATAATTTTTTTTATACTAATTTTTATTTTACAGTGAAATAGTGGCTATAATATTCTTATTTTATTAAATATTTTGAATAAATAATAAGAATAGCAAATAATAATAATAATAATTATTATTATTATTCATAATAATGCTTATTAATGTTTTTTTTTTTTTACATTTAAATATATAATAATTATTATTTTATAGTCATATTGGTATATAATCACACAATTTTTTCCCCAAATCATGCAGCTCTAAAACTTTTTAATTTTTTTATAAGCAGGGTTCCATACCATAAAACACAATCAGACCTTACTTAACATCTTCGGTTCCTCTATCTCAGTGTTTCTCAACCAGGGGTCCGTGGACCCCTAGTGGTCCTTGACATAAGGCCAGGGGGTCCGTATAAAGTATGAATTTTTGTATAAATGTTGTATATTTTGACATGACATGTTCCCATGAAAGAAAAATTCAATATAGCTGATGATATGGCCAAATACTGGACAAGTCAGCTAACTTGAATTATACTTGACTGCATTTGGTCCTCACAAAGACACAAATTATACGAGTCAATTTTGTTCTGGGGGTCCTTGAGGATGGTTCTGAATTGGACTGGGGTCCGGTACGCCAAAAGGTTGAGATTCACTGCTCTATCTTGTCTGTCTTGATGGGACAACCCAGCGGGAAAAACATGAGGCAAGGTCACAGTACGCCCTCCACCCCTCCAAGCAGGAAGTGCCAAAGGGCCTGGCCCATCAGAGACAGGAAGCACAAAGTGCAAACCAGTATCCACAACCCACCCCTCCAACCAGGAAGTACACAGAAATCTCAACCTTGCTCGCATGCCAGTAACAGACCTTTAGCATAGACCTTCACACGAGGCAGACATCTTATATTGAATAGGCCTATTTGGCCAATATGCTTTGAAGTGAACAGTTCTAAAAAATAAAATAAAAAAGTGGATTTTTTTTTAAAATCCAAAAATAAAAAGATTATTTCATGCTGTATGTCTTCATGAATCTCCTACTTTCACAATGAACAAGTATGAATTATGTGAGCTTTTAAAATGCACTTTACAATCTAGACCAAATTGAGATCAAAGACACCCACTCTGAACCTTAAAGGGATCCCCTTCCTAAAATATAAAGGCATAAATATAGTTTCATGTACAAAGACACATTTATACTATGAGAGAAAAAAATATGAATTAATTTGCTTTGATACTGTCATTATACTAAAACAAAGGTGCGTTACATTATATATTATATAATTAAAATACAAATGAATAGTATTTAATTCAAATATTACCTGGACGGTTTATCTTTTTCTACGTACTAAGTAACATACATACACGTATATGCACGCACACACACACACACTAAAACACACACACTCACACTCACACTCAAACACACACACACACTCAAACACACACAGACGAGCTGAAATGCGCGGTCGGTCAGTCACTCACTGCAGTCTCTGCGGCACAATCACACGCTGCAATACACTGACTGTCCGCTAGCTGGCCGCACAGAGTCTCACGCGACCCTCTCGTGCTTGATTTGGTTGTGCTTCCTGTTGTTCTGCTCAGACAAATTCGTGGGCTAAAAATGGAAAGTTTTCCGTCTAAAATTAGATTAGGGGACACGAGGGGTAGCGTTTACAGGTATAATCAGCCTGAAATAGAAGCCGAGGCGGGGGTGTGATTCTTTGTAACGCCACCGCAAATAAAAACACATCTACATCTGTGGTGTAATATTATTAAAATATGGCTCACGATATCAGCTGCACCAGGCTTTAGGTGAATGAAGAATACGTTTAGTTTAGTTTAGTGACTGAATGCTTTCCTGGGAGATCGATGTTGTGTCCTGTTTGTCCCTGTGTGTGTTTTAGGTCAGTTAGAGTTCAATATTTAACAGGCTCTGGCAGAACTGAAGCACTGACCCATATAGAGCCGCCTGATAAGAGTGGCATACATTAAACACACTGATCCGACAACTACCACACACACACTCAAACACACACACACACACATACACTCAAACACTATCATTCAAACGTTTGGGATCAGTAAGAAAATAATGTTTTTAAAGACACCTCTTATGCTCATTAAGGCTGCATTTATTGGATCAAAAATACAGTAAAAAAAGATTATTACAATTTAAAATAACAGTTTTCTATTTTAATATACTTTAAAATGTAATGTATTCCTGTCTTCAGTGTTCCTTCACATGATCCTTCAGAAATCATTGCTGATTTATTATAAATGTTGGAATACATATATATATACAACATACAATGGCAGGTTTATTATACAACCATATAGGAAGCATGTATATATCTCTAGCTTGCTTATATAATTATCAGAGCCCATAATAATAATAACAATTATACATTTATTTTTATTCACTTTTAAATGGATCTCATTTTTATTTAATTTTCCGTGGACCCCAGTTCGAAACCCCTGATCTAGTTAACACTGTTATTCAAAACAACACAAATTTATGTCCACAGTCCCATGCAGACTACATCTGTCTTCCCAGAAATTGTGAAAATGAGCCAAAGGAAAAGCCTAAGCAAGTGGACCAAACACACAACTGATGGTTGCTAAATGATTACACGCTAGGCAACATCTGCTTAAAGTAAACACATCCATCAAGTATTAAATAACCTAATATGTGCAGTATGCACGACAGGGGATGATTCCCATTTTAATATTAAGTGTCAGTAGAAGAGAAAAAATTTATCGAGACGACAGACATTTATGCAAACACCTTGGCCGGCCTTTGTTTGTGATATTTTTAGCATGCGATTCAATATACCTTGAGATTACACACACACTCACACTGTCACACACACAGATACTGTACATGGTGCAATGATGTTGTGAGTGGTGCAGATAAATCATGGACGCTTTAATCAAACCACAAAGGTATAAGAGAATAATGAATCATTCAGTGCTCTGTCCCCCCCCCTTTCCCATCTCCCTGTCATAAGCAACATCTCTGCTGTGTTCATGAGTAATACAGTTTTTTACGATTGCTTAAGCACAATTTTGAAAACAGGGCCCGGTTTGTCAAAACACTACACACAATTAACACAAACCTACACCAAAGTAGCACAACACTTCAGATCATTTGCAAAATGGAACACTTTTGTCAAAACTATACACAACTTTATAAAAACAATATTTTGTTACCATACGAAACACACATTTCATATGACTTTAATCTTTTTGAACCAGTTACACACTGCTGTTGCTAACCTAAAACACTTTTAGCAAGTCTAATTCTCAGTGATTAGAGTACTGTAAATGAAGTACACAGAGAAAGTGCAACTATACAATAGTTCACCAAACACTACACAAGACCAATGCTGCAGACTGACGAAAATATCATTGATTTCTCTCCATATACCCAAATCAGTCAACATGGAGAATCACAACAAAACATGTCCCAGTTGTCATGCTACCACAGTAGTGTGCATAACACTGTTAGCGCAGCAAACAACAGACAAACGTAAAATACTGTATCCAGTACAGGTTACAATTACAGTAAATACCAACAACAAACAAAAAATTATCTGAAAAAAACTGACAATATTGTACAGAAAATACTACAGTAAACTGTAAATGTGTCAGATCAATTCAAACATGCTATTACTATTATAATTATTATTGTTTGTATTGCAGATACTGCCGTGTGCCTATTCTATGGAGGCCTGGATGTCACAAATCAACAATTTAACTTTCAACTCACAAACAGAAGTGAATCAAAACATTTCTGCATTCAGAAAAATAATCTAAATTAATCTAAATTTGATTCACTAGTTCACAACTTTGCATGTGAGAAAATAGCCAGTTTAGGCTGGTTTAAGCTGTTTTTTTTCCTTCTGCAGCCGAATATCATCTTTATTCTCAACACTGGTGCAGGAGCAAGACTAAGGCCAGAAAAATCATTAAGGATCCCAGAACTCATACAAAAACTTCTTTTCACTGCATCTTTAGGGTCAAGCATGGTGGTCGTAACACCTCCTGAAGCTTTTCAAAGCCATACAGATCTTTAATGAGAAGCCTGTACAATACTCAACAACAATACATTGACACAAACCATAACAAAAACCCACAGACACCTTCATAAACATACACAAACACTCTGTGGAACAGAGTGGGGACATTCTGTTGTGTCCCCCAAGGACCAGTACGAAACCCACATAACCTTAAGATGATGAACAAATGTAAACTACAAACTAATGGATGTCACTGTCTATTTCCATGTCACGGCACACTTCAATTGTGTTTGATATATTTTGCTGGGTTTCTAGTACAATTAATATCACAGGTGCACAGATAAAAATCACACACTGAGTGTGTGTAGGTTTCTATGTGAGACAAACCACAAAAGCTTACAGCTCAACAGAATGATGGAGAGGTTCAGTAAATAGAAAATGTTATTCTGGATTCTATGGGCCTTTTGCTTGCTCTTTTCACAGTCTGGCTGTGATGAATGATAAGACGCCTGAACCGCACTGAAATGACATTGAGGGTATCATTCTGAATGACCTTAAAAAGGGCAGGATTGATAGATATCACAAACCATATATTTGTGCTACCAGGCCAAAATATCCTGTTACAAGGATATACAGTTATTTATCAAAATACATATGAGGACATTGGCAAAAAGACAAACATTATTAAATAATTACTGAATTTTATTCTTGCATTTATTTACAATTACATCAGAGATTAAAGATTCATCTTTTCAAAGTGATAATTCAGTTGTATCCATTTCTTTTCATAAAATGATGTAAGCATACAGCATCAAGACATTAGACCTGTATATTTTTGGGGTTGTTCATTCTTTCCCACTATTTTCTCTCTGAGCATTTACCACCACCTACTGATGAGCTATTGCAATGACATAGAAGGGTCTATCATTCATTATTTGCAGTGTAAAGTATATGAAATCTAATATGATGAATGAAAATAAATACATAAACTAAATAAATAAAATATTTAGTATTTATTATAAGTCATGCAAGTGTTCTATCTTTTTTTTTTATATCTCGATTAAAATAATTTATTGATTTTATATAATTGATTATATATAGTCACTGGAATTGTTTTATTTCTTTTTTACTTCAGAAAGATAAAGTAACCATTCAACAATCAGACAATATTAGAATTAGATAAGCAATTGTTTCTTTATCAATAATAATTTTCTATACATTATTATTAATATTATAATTTGTTGTTAAATTTTGGCTAAATGATTTTACATTTAATTACATTTAGATACATCACATATGTGTGTTTTATGCATTATTCATTTTTAGTTTCCATTTAACGGTACGATCTCTACGGTTTTTGAGACACTGTCCTATTATAAGTATATCCTCCTGTCCTCCATTTTTAAGCCATTTACGGTATCAAAAGAGAGTCTCTTAAAAGTAATACGTGACTCATAAACGCTTTTGTGTTACTAAAAACAACATTCAAGCCATTCAAAACACCAATATGTAACATTCACACGGATGAACAGCTCAGGCAAACTGGCTCGAAAAGTTCCGTGGTCCCATAATAAGTTTAAATCGCGTAGGCCAACTCAAGGGAGGTCCTGCATCAGCCGAGCAACTACAATTGAGGTAAATGTGAATGATAAGTTATCTTTCAATCCATCATTATGCTAGCGTACACTTAAACCAATTTTAGTACATATACTTTTGACGACTGAACTACAGATTTTTTGTCCAATCAGAAGCTCTATAGAATGTCAATGTCCCTCCCTCAAACATCACCTGCAATCTACTTCTGTAAAGTGGTGGTTAAAAAAATGTGTGTGAAAATGTCCTACATTTGAGTTTGTAGCAA
The DNA here is from genome assembly GCF_001515625.1 of Sinocyclocheilus rhinocerous. NCBI lineage: Eukaryota > Metazoa > Chordata > Actinopteri > Cypriniformes > Cyprinidae > Sinocyclocheilus > Sinocyclocheilus rhinocerous. Next base: position 111,239 of record NW_015662957.1, read on the forward strand.
ATGAGTATGTAATTTTTTAGGACATACTACCAAAAAGCAGACTTCGTTTTTACGTGCTGTCACCGTAATGCGACTCATCAATCATCCTGTCACATTTCACATCTTGGCGTAAATATTACTCATTTAATTTTCACAATCCTTCATTCATTAAAACTGCATGATCATTTAATTTAATTTAATTTACGATACTCCCACCATACACTTGCATGACTGTACTTTATGCCTCATATTTTCTTATATTTCGCAGCAGCTGGTGGTTCACTGTAATGAGCCTATCATTGTGTTCATCTGATCTTACAAAGATTTTTTTAACAGCATTCAACCCTTAAACTTGTGAGATGTTTAAGATGACAGCCCTGGTCCCGCATGCAACAGGTCGTAAGTAGCCTAAACTGTCCCAACAAGCACAGATCCACCCGGGAAATAATAATGTAAAATTAGTAAATACACCATCCATTCATCTGTGCAACAGTCATTCCAACATATTACAATTTCTAATTTTAATGTCAGGTAGGCCTAGCTTACCATTTAAGATAGGAAGTGATTGTGATGCAGGGATTCATGGTTGTGATGCCTACAATGCCTGTTGGGTACTTTTTCCCCTTTCAATTTGCTTCATTCAATAGGCCTATGTCCCACGAAAAAAATAAATAAATAAAAAACAGGAAAGAAAACTGTATTGGTAAATCATCCACTATAAAATAATAAAAAGTTAGTGATTGGTTACTTTACTTGGATTGCTTTGGATAGAGGAAACTATTAGACATGAAGTGCAAAGTGTTTCAAATAATTCTAAACTAGTTAAATGTACTGCAATTGATTGTTATTAAATACCATGAATAAAATGACCATACCATCACTGAAAAAATTAAAAGAATTTAAATGTGCCCTGCCTGGCATGCTTACATTTTAGAACAATTTAAACAGCAAGTTTTAATACATACAATTTAACCTGCATGAAAGTTTACTTGGTCATGTATAAAACATTTAAAATGTTATTTTTAACTCCCCAAAGACTTAAAAGAAAACACAAAGGAATGTATTATCACAGAGAATTTAATTGAACAAATGTAATGAACATAAGGAGTGGCTTCAGGTCAATCATTACCAATAGCCTTTAGACACATTCATTAAATGCTGGTTACGCTTTTACCATACAAAGACTTTCTTTTGAAGACATTTTTTCCTTTAAACATAATTTTAAAGCTATATGGCTCATGACTTCTCTATTTAGAAAAAAGTAGTTAAAAACGTACCTGTATATACACAAATACATATTTACAGTCTTGTTTTATTCTTATCAGTGAAGTTTTCCATATTTTTCTTTAAAATAGAAGTACAGGGAGAGTGTATGTTGTGCTGACAAAATTATCATCACATAAGATGTACACCTGAAGATGTTAACATCAAGGACTTGTAAGTAAAAAGCATAAAATATTCGGCAAGAAAAGAGTACAAAAGAGACCTTCAAGCGCAACGTTCAAACCCATGCAAATTTAGAAAGAAAGAAAAAAAGTCAACAGTCAAGATGAATGACCTTCATGATGGGTTTTCAAATTCTGTAGACTTTGCCCTTGAGCTGTCAGATCTTTCTTTTTTGTCATCTTTCTTTTCCTTGCTCCTGCTTCTGTCCCGTCTGTCTCTGTCTTTCTCCTTACCTCTGTCTTTGTCACGTTCTCTGACACGATCTCTTCTGTCACGATCTTTTCCACGTTCTCGTTCACGACTCCTTGAGCGTTCCTTTCTCCTGTCCCTGCTGTCTCGATCTCTGTCACGGTCTCTTTCTCTGTCTTTGTTCTTTGCTCTGTCTCGGTCATGGTCTTTTCGGTCTTGATCTCTCTCCCTGCCGCGGTCCCTGTCTCGATCCCGGTCTCTCCTCTTGTCTCCATCTCCATCTCTGTATCGGTCAGATTCTCTGCCTTTACTGCGATCCCTCTCTCTACTGTGTTCTCTCTCCCTTTCCTTGGTGTGGCCCCGCTCCCTATCTCTTTCCCTGCTTCGATCTCTTTCACGATCCCTTTCTCTGCCCCGGTCATACTCGTGCTCCCTGTTCCAGCCCCATGATCGTCCACCATGACCACCTTCTCGATCTCGGTCTCTTCTTCTATCTTCAGACAAATCCCGCTGTCTCTCTTCAGACAACCTTGAGGAGGCATCTCTGTCACGTGAACCACCATCAAATCTACTTGGACGGTTATGTGGCTCTGAACTATCTCTGGAGGAACAGCTTCGCCTCCTCATTTCAGGGGAGTGCCGTCTCCAGTGGTCATCACGGTGGGTGTCTGGGCTGTGTCCACCTATACGGCCCTGTATTGGGATGGGACCTTCAGGAGGTGTTGGAAGCAGAGGTCCACGAACAGGTCTAACATCTCGAACATCACCTGGGGTGTCATCATTGTAGTTAAATCGTGCTGGCTGACCAACAGGTTCCTTATCATAATGTCCTGGTGGTGGACCTCTCGGGCCACCAAACTGCTGCACTGATGGTCCCCGGTGCCTTTCAAAGTCTTGAGATGAAGTTCCCCGTGGTTCCTCAAATGATCCCCTGTGTTGAGGTGAACCACGGAATTGGTTTGGAGGTGGAAATCGCTGTCCCGACATTTCACCTGAAGGTCCAGGGGGTCCCCTTCGTCCATCAAAGTGGTTTGGCAGTGGTCCCCTAAAAGAAGGCCCTTGTGAAGGTATCTGGGGCTTCTCTAATCCCTGATGATAAGAGTTTCCACCATCTTCAAATTGATCACCAGGCCCTCTTGACATATTAGATGGAGGGCCATGATCCCCAATGTTATGAAGTGGAGGTGGACCTCTTGGACCAGGGAAGTGGGATGGTGGTGGTGCTCTATTATCAAAGTGATTTAGAGGGGGACCAGGAAATGGTAGAGGTGGACCTCTGGGTGCAGAGAAGTTAAAAGGTGGTGGAGGCCCATTAAACCTTTGTCCATCAAAGCTGGGAGGTGGCCCGGGTGGTAGAGGCCCTGCAGGTGGGCCTCTTGGTCCGATATGCTGAGGGGGCATTGAATTCATGGAATTGTCAAATATCTGAGGAGGGGGACCTCTCTGACCCATTGGCTGGAATAGAGGTAGTCCTCTTGGTGTAAAATTAGGAGGTGGTGGACCTCTTGGAGCTGCATCAAACTGAGAACTGCTACCCCCCCACTGATTCTGGAAAGGCGGATATGATCCAGGTGGTGGATACTGAGAATGATCACTATCCCCAAGGGGAGGAGGTGGACCTTGAATTGGGGGAATCTGTATTGGCGGTGGACCTGACATTGGAGGAGGGAGATGCATAGGTGGTGGAACAGTCATTGGTGGTGGGCTTTGGATGGGAGGTGGACCAAGAATAGGTGGAGGCCCAATAGGAGGAGGAAAAGACATTGGAGGTGGAATGTTAGCAGGGTTTGTTGTTGGTATGTGCTGTATATGGGAACTGTGAGAATCCATATAAGATGAGTTGTCTTGGATGACATCTTGTGGCACTCCTAAGTGTAAAGAAGTAGATGAAGTACTGATTGTTGAAATGTTATAATATGTGGTTGCAGTGGTCTCAATAGGCTTCCCAATGGATGAAACCTGATCAGCTTTTAAAACAGCCTGTCCAATGGATGAAACTTTATCAGCTTTTAAAATACTGGCAGAATTAGGCCAAACCTCCTCAAAACTTTTGATCTCAGATTCAATGGGTTCATCCTTTGTTTTGAGTTCCTCTTCAAGCTCTTTTTCCATGTAGCTTTCAACTAACTCTGGGTCAATCTTTTCCCCTAGTAATGGAATTGAAACCTCTGTGCTCTTTGTATCAAGAAAAGGCACCTCTTCAGTCTTGCTTCCTTCTTCACTCCCACCCCCTTCTTCAGACTTGGATGTTTCTGGCTTCTGGATGGCAGGCTGCACTGAATCTAAGGTGGCAGTGACTTGCAATAGGGGTAAATCTGTGGTTGCAGAAGGTTCCTCTACTGATGTATCCTCGGTAGTGTCCAACTGTGCAGTTTGTGTGTCTGAAACTGTGCATGCTTGTGTTAGTGATGTCTCTGTCGCTGTACCTTGTTGAGGAGATAGTTTGTCTGTAGTAAGAGGAGATTCTTCCTCTGCTTCTGTGGAATCAGACGTCTGTCTTCTACATGCAGATGCCTGTCTAGGGTCTCTACTCTGCCTTGGGTCTCTTCTCTGGTTAATAATTGGAGCAGCTGAACTCTTCACCACCAACTCTTCAACCTTTTTACCAAGCTGCAGCAGTTGACTGTTAGCCAACAGAGATGTAACGGGCTGTGAAATCAAAGTCTCTGGTATTTGTTGAATTGGGTCCTCGTGCTTCTGTTCCTCTGTCTGTTTTTCTTCAAGCACCTTTTGATGCTCAGTTAATTTCTTAGCACTTGGATCAACATCATCAAAAAGAGAGTCATCCTCAGGGTCATAAGCTACATCATCCACCACAGAGTTGACCTCTGCTTGCTTTACTGCAGCAGTTACTTTTGTTGTATCATGAGTATTTTCTGTATTATAGCCAACAGCTGGGTTATATTCTTCCTCAGGATCATATGGTCTATCATCCTGTACTTCTACCTCTCTACCCTTGGTTATTGCAAACTGCTTTACAATTGGATCTAACAGGGACACAGAAGGCACAGAGACGTCGACAGCACTTTGATCTGAAGGTGATAACGAGACATCAGAATCTTGCTTCTTGCCAAAAAGTGTTTTCAGGATAGTCTGAAGTGGTGTGGAAGAAGCCGTAGATGCTGCTGAGATATTGGAGGATGGAGAATTACTGCCTGTGCTAGTGCTGACACCAGGTGCTTTCACAGAGGACAGTATTGAAAACACAGTTGAGACAGAACTTGAAGACTCGGAGGCACTGAGGGGTGGAGGGGTGCCTGGGGAAGTTGTGCTTATGGCATCCAGACTAGATCGAAGAACTTTGTCCTGTTTTATTTCAGATTTACTAGTAGTGGATGGTTTTGGAAGGCCTGTCTCATCATCTCTTAGAGTTTTAGATCGTTTTTCCTCATTCTCTAGAGGAGCTCCAGGACGCTTTTTGTCCTTCTGGCAAATTAACAACCCCAGAAGGAGATTGGGACGAGCTGGTTCTAGCCCTGTAAAACAAATATGAAACATTATTTCACAAGTAAGTCCTCTATTGATCCATTATTATCATCCACAGATCCACATAACATAACACCTACGTACTATAACAAATTTCAGGTAGATGTTAATAGGCAAGAAATACAGATTAGAAGAGCTTGTTCCACATAATACAAAAATACAACAAACTGGTTAATAAGAACTTAACTACACACTTTTTTTATGTACCCACCAAATTACCCTCATGATGTACACATTTATTGGCAAATTAGATCATCACAAAGGGCTTGTTAATTTAAGCATAAATGGTCCCTTATACTTGGATTCATGATATATTTTATTAGAAAGTCTTACAATACATGACAACTTGAAAACAAAAACAAGACAAGCCAAAAAGTAGTACACAAACAACTTTGTCCTGAACAAACTTGTACTGTATTGTAGCACATTTGAAATGGCCTTGGTTTGTTTTCCTTTTTGTAAATTGTGGAACAAGCTTTCCATTCCCAGAATAAAGAGTTACATACAAACATGACTTCAATCATGCTTACCTGATGTTAACATCAAAAATTGCTTTCCATTAAACGTTTGGGGGAAAAACTAAGATGATTCTTTAAAGAAATTGTATAATATCCTTGTATATGCTTACCTGGTCCATCAAATGGCAGAAGTTTCGCAGGAAGCGGGTCTTTTGAGCTCAGAGGGATGAGGTAAAGGTCTTTAATGCGCTTGTTGCTGTTTGCCACAACTCCAAACCGCTTACGGCTACTGAAATAAGAAAACAGAGACACATATGCCACCTCCTCCTCTTCAGTTGCTGGATGGAAACGAATGAGGCTGAGTTCCTGAAAAAAGAACACTCAGCATCAGAAAACAGCACTCAGATGAATGAAGTAGTTTAAATGAACTTTGTGTTTTAAATTTAATTCTAGTGAATATGAAGTATGTTTTTCTTTCCATACTTTTGAAAGTGAAGTCTTCAACTTTCCCACATAATCCCATACAGTGTGTGGTGATATTCTACCACCAATATGAATAGTGTCAGGCAAGTCCTGCAAAAAAAAAAAACTGTTGTTAAAATGAAACAGTAACATGAACCCTACAGTATAATATTAAGACCTTTTAAGTAAATACTTTGAAAACAAACCTCCTTAATATGCTCAAATGATCCTGACACCAAGTAGGCTTTTGTGACAAACTTGGCAACAGAGTGCATGTTTATGAATCCTTTCCACATCATCTCTTGTCCAGATAAGAACAAAGCGGTTTCACCCTCAGGAGGGGGCTCTGACACACTGATAAAAAAAAAAATTACAAATATTACCACATATTAAACTGGCAGCAAAGCAGAAAGACAGACATTTAATATTTAAAAAATGGTATATATATTCCTGCACCTGGCAGTACCGGACCCATAAGAAGCTGGTTTCGGGATCACAGGTCTGGGTATAGATGCTGGGGCAGGAGGGGGCATAGGCAAAGGTCCCTTTGCTTCTACAACCACAGGTTCAACAGAGATAGGAATATTTGCTGGCACAACAGGGACAACAGCATCAGGAACTATCTGAGGCACAGATGAGCGGTGACCAGCAGTACGAGGATCCCTCCGAGTTATTGTAACGGAAGAGACTGCAGGTACAACAGCAGGGACTGGGGCCTGAACCACAGGAAATACACTGCTTGGATCTTCCACCACAGATGTAGAATCAGACATGGGCGCCTCAAGACCAGAAAGAGAGGAAACCTGAGGGAGATCAGCGGGGAATTTGGATGGTCTTGGCTCTGATTTAGGCTTAAAATATTGCTCTGGCTTTTTAGGCACAGACATTTTGGTTTTTTTAGATGGTGGCTCATCATCTGCCAACTTCTGGCCTGAAAAATAAGCAACATGTTATTTAAATGTTAGCTATTAAAAAGATCATCGGTATATATACAACCAGTAAGAGCCACTTTTCAGTAGGTCTTAAGGGTATGTGGCTTTTTATCGTGGTAATATAGTCCCACCTGTACAGATCTTGCAGTTCAGGTCAAAGAGATGAGCCCTGTGCTCTGCTGTAGTGTCTTTTAGCATACTACTGAAGATATCTGGCATTGAACTGCCTTTCCCAGTAGAGACTGAGGCTTGTGGTACAGAAGTAGGCCACGTGTCCTCATGGGAGTCCTGCTCAAAAAGGACAAACGTAAAAGGAAAGGATCAATAAGCAATCTTTTAATAATTTTAGAATGCTATTCTCATCCATTTAGTCATACATGTTTATATGCACCCATGTAAAAGAAAGGGAAAATTCAGATAAGGAAGGTGGCAGGTATAAACACAAATAGTGCATTCAGCAAAGTTGCTTTAGAAACTGAAATGAGAGTAGTACAGATACAAAGGTGTGTGCAAGATTAGACAGATGCAGAAAGCAAGAAAGCCAGCACTTACAGCAGCAGAACCCAAGTGGGAAGATTGGGAAGTGGCAGGCATACATACATCTCCATCAGACATAGGAGGAGGAGCTTCCTCCATGTCCACATGTGTGGGAGCACCCTCCTGTCTGGATCCACTTTTGGGCTGTCCTGACTGGGATCTCCCACTCACATCCAGACTCTTTAGGAATAAGTACATCATTTAGGCACACAGCATAGTTATATAGTTTACACAAACAAATTCCAACTTGTTTTACCTCAGAGATCTCTTTTCTCCAGTCTGACATCTCCTTGGAAAGAAGTTCTTCTGGACTCAATCTCACCAGCCTGAAAGGACTGATCTCGCCACCAACCACACGATAGAAAAGGCCCTGCCACACAGATAAGTAAAATAATGCAACTCTCTCCAAAACTACTAAAAGGTCTATGTAAATTTCAGTATAAACCATAAATATACAAATAAAGTGACTAACCTTGTTTTTAGGGTCCTTTAGATTGAACATAAGGGACCTGTACTTGTTCTTGTATTTGTTATCAGTGTTCATATAAAGGTTAAACATCTCCTTCTCAATGCTGACCGCCAACTTTCCCACTTCGCTCTCAGACATGGAAAGATCATCACTGTCACTGACCCTGTGGCACAAAGGTGAATTTAAAATCATATTTTTACAATTCGATTAAAAACAATTTTACATTTCAGTTGCATTTGTCAGAAGAACAAATGCAAAATATATTTAAAAAAGCGATTCAATATTTCAAAAACAGAACCAAAAAATCAGTTAATCTGAATGTGTTTATTTTAACCATAAAGTTTGATATTAACAAATACTTTACTGGTTCATGAAAAAAATTTAAATGCAAATGCTATAAAAAAAGTATTAAAAAAGTAAATGTTATACCTCTGAAACATCTCTAACCTTTTATATAGGATATCAGTCAGTGATCGTCTGATGTTGGATCTCATCTGGTTGTTGGGGGGTGGCTGTGGAGAAGCAGCAGGTGCAGTGGGTTGGGTTGGTCTAGGTGCTGAGTGCTGGGTGGATGACACTGGTGATGGTGGGGTTCTAGAGTTTGGAGACGGACCAGGCTCTGCAGAGTCCTTTTGCCCCGCCTGTGGCTGCTTTTTTGGAATAGTAAAGGTGCTCTTGCCCACACGGAGAGCTCCAGACACATGGTGGCGAGATCCCGGGGGGCCTAAAGGTGATAAAACCGGAATTGGTGGTATGGGAGGTCCTGGCTTTTTTGGCTTGGCTTGTATGGGTATAGGCTGTTTTCTTAACTCTCTTCCGCTGCTCAAAGGTGCTGCACTTGTTTTGCCTTTGGGAAGAGGCGAGGTGGTGGCAGCAGCTGCCTTTGTCCCCTTGGAGCCAGGAGACTTCTTCCCACTTTTGGGAGCAACATTTGAAGCAGGTGGTTTCTTGTCAGCGGACACCGTTTCCTTCTCTGGCTTGACTTCTTCATTGTCCTCCTTTTCTTTATCTTTTTGGGCAGCTGCTGGGAAACAGATGGTATAAATTGATTCATGCACACAGAAATGAAATGGCAAACCTAAAGAAAAATTTTTTACAAATCACAATTTCAAAGCTTTGTTTTGGTCAGTCCACAAAAAAGAAAAATATATAGTATGCTCAATCGTAGTGCCTTGCCTTGACTCTGTAATAGCTTTCTCAAGTTACTTAACATGATGACCACCAGTACCAGTAAAGAATTGCTTCAAACAAAGAAAACTTGCAAGTTTTATTTTTTTAAATCTTGTAATTATATTCAAGTCAGTATTTAAGAGTAGTTGACTCACAGACCAGTCAGCTGTATTTGTGTGTGTGTATATATATATATATAAATTCTATTCTTTAAGCAATTTATTAGTCATAATCACTGTGAGAAGTGACTTGTTGTAAATATTGAATCAACTAACTGGAGCACAGAGCAGCTATTAGTAAAATATTAAAATAATTATGTATACAAGCGGAACTTGAAGGGTTCATAGCAAAAACCCTTCAGTTATTAAATGAAGACTTGATCTTGGAGCCAAATTTAGATTCACTGCCTTGTTTTCATTATTTTGTCAGGATATACACCTCTAACTCAATTAAAGCCCTTTGGGGAAAAGTCAAATTTTTTTATACCAATTAAAATGCCAGTAGTACATTACAGTACAACACAGCACATTAAGTACATAAAGCATACATATCCTGATGTAATAATTCATGGAAATATTACACAAGGGCTTTATAAATGATTATCTTACCAGCTACAGGGAGGGGGAAAACATATCAATGTTCAAAAGGAAGAATACAGATATATTTAAGAATATAATATCTGTACAACAATGAAACGTCACTTTCTATTGTAGAAATACATCCTAAAAAAGCACTTTCAAGAGCAGGTATAGAGTGTACCACAGAGCATCAATGTAATCCCATTCATGTGTTACCCATATAAGACAAATTTCTCCATATCTTGATCAACACAACACAAACAACCCTAAGCAACCTCATGTACACTAATGCCACATTTAAGACTAAAAACCATGAAAAATGCTGCTGGGACCAAAACAAAAATGATTGGCATTAATTTTGATTTTCTATTTCTTAATTTTCTAGTATCAAACAAACGCCCCACATTAAGCTTAAGGTATCCTTTTTCTTTTGTCATTTTTGCATATGATAAACTAAAAACTTTCCCTCTGCAACAGTCAACCATTCCTACTAAGGCTGAAAACTCGTGCTCCAAAATCTCTGCATTAAATCAGCTGCACTCAGCTTTCAACAGGAACACTACGCTCTCAATATGTAATTTGTTCATATGTAAATATTAAATAAAACAAGCATTATCAGCTTTGGTCTACATTCTGTGTATATGTATAAATACAGCATGACATTTCCCTGTGTGCTGCAGTTATGAGGTGTGTGAATTCTGTTGTTGTCTGCTGTGGGGTGATATGGTGTCCTCAGCTGTTCTTCATTCGATCCCTCATTACTTCTGCTCACTCTCTGGGCTCTTGGGACTTTCTGACATGCCACAGTTCTTCTCTCAGGCCGCCTCCAACGACTGTAGGCTTCTTTTCGCAAATCATGCTGAGACATTTAGCGGATGGCTGACAAAAACCAAAAACAGGCAAGGGCCGTGCCATCTCATGTTGTCATCCAATAAACAGACTTCTCTCACAATTGAAGCACAGGGCCAGAAGAGTATTATCCGCAATTTCACTTTATTTTGAATGTCACTTTGTCCAATGAGGATTTATAAATGCAGTGCATGCAAGTCAAAGGACTATCAAATTAAAAGCTGTTAGTTAATTAGTTAAAAGTGACATGTTTTCAATAATGTGTAACAGCAACGTAGTCAAACGTCCACATGATCAAAGATGTTCTATTCTTAGTCGGGGAAGGAGGGCAGGAGAAAAAGACACCAAACCTACCTGTTCTGGTGTGAGGTCAGTACATCTTTTCGGATGAAGTTTTTGCCCCGGTGATGGCAGGGATTGGAGATAAGTGGCAATGGCATTCCATACATTGAGAGACTCAAAATCACACGCATACATACTTTGTTGGTCAGAAAGCTTTACAAAAGCATATCATGGCAAGGCACTACAGTTTGGGCTCAGATCCATAGGATCAACATTTTTTATATCACTTATTTGGTGCAAAACTAAATTTACTTGGATTAAAGTTATAGACTGTAAAATAGTCTTTATGCATTTTAGATCTTAAATACTTACCCCTTTGCTTTTTTTTATTTTTATAAACTTACCTGCTCTGGAGCTGAATAGCCTGATACAGATACTTTCCAAATATTATCACCTTGCAGTGTTGCATAAAAACACTGACAAAATATTTTAAGATGTAGCACTGGGTGTCCAACTTAGAAAATTCATAATTATAGCTGTGCTAACATTTTCCAGCACTAATATCTCTTTAAAGGCACAGAATTTAAAAAAACTTCAATCCAATTTTCACCAGAAAAGAGCTGCTTTTTTAAAATCGGTGAATCTTCTAGACTGCAACAATTTCAATCTGCTGTTCTTGACAGTTCATCATTGGTAGAGACAGGTCAATAAAATGTGGAAAACCCTCAGAGAGATACATACACGTTTTGTTTAAAACAGATGCTGATATGGGTGAAGTCTTTTCAGGCGTTACTGCAATGTAATTATGGTCACTGGACCAGGAAGACATGGCTGGTGGCGGTGGATGCTCCTCTGTATGCTTGTCTTCATCATTGTCATCATCTTCCTCAGTCCCAGACTCTGACTCCTCCTCATCCCCTTGGTTAGATGACCTCCTTTGTGTGCCAGACCTCCTCTATAATCAAGAACAGAAAGCACTGTTAGCATATATAGATTTAGATGTCCTAGCATTATAGAGAAAGAGCTGATACAATACCTGTCTTCCTGATAGCGAGTACCTGAATTAGCAACTACTGAACAACTTTTGCCATTACACCTAAACACCAATTTAAGCATATCCTCACAAAACAGTAATTTAGCCATATATACACACACACACAAAATTAATTCTACATTTTTATATAAATATACAGCAAACAATTTACTGCCATTAAACCCATAATAAAATAAATGATTATCATTGGGTGCCTATGAATAGTACCTTATTTGGTGTTTTATTTGTGGTCTTTTTCTGTGCTTTGGGCCTGCCCCTCTCTTTCTGTTTGGAGTCTTTTCCATCTGTAGTGATGGTCTTCATGGCGGCAGCGGCGTGTTTGAGTATGCAGTCGTTCCCACAGTAGACAGAGTCAGGGAACGCATCTCTCTCGCAGCCAGGGCCGATGCACTTTGGGAGGGAAGATCCCTCAACTGCAGATACCTGCTGAAACTCAGGGATGTCAAACCACTGTGGCCACAAGATTACAGCAACATATCTACACCTTATGTACTGTATATTGCTTCCTTTTTTTAAAACAGCAAGTAAAACAGTAACATTTATGCACTATCAATTTTTAAAACCGTAATATGCATGTTGTCACATGACATCATCAAATGTCAAGTTGAAAATGTTTATTAAATATTTTTAATCCAACTTAAAAAAAAAGTGTTTTAATTTTGTGGTTTGATCAAATAAGTCTTAAGAAGTTTGTGGCTAATATTACTTCCAAGGTCATCCATGGCACTAATAAGTGTCATGGCATTGCATTGTGGAATACAGTATTCAAAAGCAGAAAGCTCTGTTCTATACTGCACATTTCAGTCACTCTAGTAGCTTATCTGGGTATTCTGCAAAGACAGAAATTTCACAAGTCCACAGTATACATAATATATACTGCAGCATTAGAAAGAGTAGCATGCTAGTATGCTAATTCAAATAGTCAGACTCTGACTTCACAAGGTTGTCATCTGCTGAAAAATCAATGACTGTAAATAGTGATTTTTGGGGGGAATTTTGCTAAGGACAACTGCAGTACCCCAAAAATTTAACAATTCAATCAAAAAAAAAAAAAGGTGAAATTAAGTGATTCTTGTAAAGAGATACGCCCAAAAATAGCTAATATTATGACAAGATAATTTAGAAATCAGACTTTTCGTAGCATTTACTCTTAGTCTCATATATATATATATA